>NW_010533768.1:0-57187 GCF_000687285.1 Phaethon lepturus
CTTTCCAACCTAGTGATTCTGTGATTCTATTTCCTCAAATCCCCTTTGACAAGGGAAAAGAAGAGTCTATGTTAGAATATCAAAACAGTGATATACAAATACAGAAGAAACAGTGAATAGTAAAAGCTAAATGTGTCAGAAAATGTATCAACCTGACTAGTTCAATGAACAGACATTAAATTTGCAGCTGACTATATTGTGGTTTGAGAAGATTCAATGTAGACAGGACGCATTACTTAACATTTGCTTTTCTTACAACCATGCTATTTTTGCTCATGTTTTCCAATGCAAGAGTCCTTTTCTAATTCTTACACATAATTTACACCAAGAATTACTGTGCTGTATTTCTGAAACAGAAGGACGGAAGACACACCGAATAATAAAAATCTGAATGCAGTATAAATTTACTTATATTTATTTACTGATTACTGCTGAAAGTCAAAGACCAGAATTCAGTTGGCTTTCCTATCCCAAAGTTGTTCAATATAAATGCCTAGACAAGCTGTTTACACATGAACAGGTCATGTTAGTTTGCTCTGCTCCTTTGTTATTTGTAGTATAATGATTTTTTAATGTAACTGCAGGTATTAATTTCATAAAATTGAAAATTATCACATTAATTGTCTACACACTCTCATTTTTCTGTATCATATTAATATTTTTCTGATCATCTCTTGAAATAATTCGTCATGACATTTCTGTCTTTGCATTATAAATAATTTTGGATTGTTCTGCTCTGTTCCTCAAAAATAAATCTTACATGGTTATTAAAATGTTTAACATACATAGATCAGACAAAGGAGGTACTCAGAAAAGATAGATCAGAATTACTTGCTTGTCTATAACAAATTGCCTGGAAACAAACTCTTGAATTCTATGCCTGAATCAGTGTCAATGCTAGTAGGAGAGAAAATCTGGTGTCCTACATGTATCTATAATACTTACATATGTCTCCCAGAATTTCTGTAATTATTAATATGGTATAAGCATCCTCATAAAGTAGTTTGATTTTGTTTTGATACATTTTTTTCCTTTGCTTTTATCTGCATAAGAAAACATGCAACTCAAATTTTTCCTCACTCAAAAGGGCATGATTTACAGCAACAGTATATTAATTTAATGTGTAAAGGATCAGCAGAGATAATAGGAAGCAGTGAGTGGTCCTGGATTTGGTTGTGAAAGGTTTTGAATAGATGTTTAAAATTCAGTTATTAAGCAGCAACACAATTTAAAGAGGCCTTCTGGACAGCCTTGCACTGGAGCAGTATTAATCCTGGTTTTGCTATAAACTTCCTTTGTAGCCTCAGGAATGGAACTAGGCCATTTCATTCTTTCTTCCTCTCCCTTCCTCCCAGACAGCAAACATAGCTTTAATTTTTAGACATGCATCTTCTAAAGCTCATTAGGTTGTGTGTGAACTAGTCAGTATGAAATAATATGAAAAATATTTTTAAAGTATATGCTAATGGAAATTTAAATACGTGAAAAAGAAATACAGAAAACAACATACTAATGTGCAAATGAAGCCTCTGTGCATCAAGAAACTCACAAATACTAGTATTTAGAGATCTGTCCTCAAAATGTTTCAGCTTTAGTAAAATAAAACACAAAATAGAAACACCATTTAAAAAGTTACACTACAATAGAAGCAACACTGTAAAAATTAGAGCTAAGAAATTAATTTACTTTTTAGTAATAAAGGGAAAGTTATTTTGTCACCCATATAATGATTTTTTAGGTGTTTTTATTAACATTCAGCAAAAACATAGACCACAAGAGATGTCAGCTTAGCTTTTTTATCAAATTTTTTGAAAGGCAGAAGTTTCAGGTTATAAAAGCTGCTGGTTCTTCCTCCTCATACATCATACTTAATTTCAAATGAAACAAATCCTTAGTAAATTATACACAGAAGAACTGCCTCAATTTCTCCCCTCCATCCATCCAAAAATTGGATACATCTTTTCATTATATCATTTTCAGAGTAATTTTAAATGTTTTGAAAGAATGTAAAATGAAACAATTTCAAAATGTCAGTTTCACTTAAAAAGCATTAAAAAAAATATTCAAAGTTGTCAGAACATTGTTGATTCCCTCAAAGTTATATTCTGATGAAGTTATTCAAAATATGTAAAGCATTTTTGTTTCTCTTGAAGCATAGTGAAGTTTAATATTCATGTCTACTTCCCCTGACAAATCTAGTCTAGTCTTCCCTTCCTTCAGTCAGGTCCTATCAACCTGAGATTGAGTAAGGTAAGAGTAAGAACTAAGACTATCAGTAGTAGACTATTAATTCAGTCATGTTCGACATGGTCACTTCCCCATTCAGCAGTTTTTACTCTTGTTTTGATGTCATCAGGATGTAAAGATACAAGACTCCGGGTATGCAAAATTCAGCCTGTCCCTAAGCCTTCGGAAAAATATGATGTGATCTTGCCTCACCCAATTGCAGGGACTGGGGAGCTCGGCAGAATGCACATCCAGGACACTGCTGTGCATGGTGGCTTGGAGGGATCTTTGCAGTCAGCAAGGGTGATTCCTGACAACACCCCTATCTAATAAGTCTTCAGACCAACAAAACCACCATAAGGTGAGGTGCCAGACAGAGATGTGCAGAGCTGGGCACTCGCTACCACACCAGTGCTCCAACTGGTTATCCAGAGGGAGAGGAAGGCCACTGCTCTGTTTATGCCTACTAGTTTAAATTTGCAATCACTTTTGATATTTATCCATGGTCAATGAGACATGGTCTCAGAACACATATGCTCATGCATGATTTTGTATTTCTTAAAGAAGAATACCTTACTAGAGAGGAAACGAAATCTTCCTAGAGCTTCTTTCTATCTGACCCATTGGCTACAGACTCAGAAATGACACAGCTTTGCTAACATTCTTTATCTGGTTTACAAACCAGCCAGAGTTCCTTATTCTGTTAGCTACATATTCATACCACAGATAGAGATAAATAGATATACATATTTGCTGTCTGAAATTTGATAATATGAGCAAGACCCACAAGTTCCAGTGGTGTTAAAGCTCTATACCACAATATTTTAACTGTTTTAACAATATTTAACAGGTAATTTAAATTTACCTCAAACACACACAGAAATCACAAGGCATATTTATGAATTAGATGAAGTATCATTCAATCAAGTGTTGCCATTTCACATACTAATGTAAAATAGCAAATACTTTAGCAACCAGTCTAATTTTAAGAATCAGAAATAAGACTGCCACTACCTCCCACTGGGAGTTTGTTCCCAAGCCTACTTTTTTTTTTTTTTTTAAATAAATTCTCCAATATTGTTGGCATCACTTGAATTTTCCTTCCTATATTAAGCACCTGTCCCCCTCTGCCATATGGAAATCTGAATTTTTCCTACATTTCAGTTTCTAGTTTAGGGCACAAACAACACTTCAACTGTTTCTTGTGGGTAGAGCGTGGTTTGGTTTGTCTTGTGACAAGTTTTCCCTGTCTAAATCTATTTGAGACCATGACAGTTTTGCTTGTCCCCTTTCCTCTTTAGCTGCCCAACAGCCCAAGTCATTCTATTCTCCAGCATCTTACTGAGCTCATGTATTTCAGAGACTTCCATCTTATTGTGAAGTCAAATAATGTTTCAGTTGATACAAAGAAATAGCAAATATATTTTATTCCTCAATCTTCTAGCCATTAGATATCCTTTTACAAATCTCAATATTCAGAAATTAAAAATTTCAAATTTGGATTTCAAATTGCAAATTTCAAACCTACAGATTTAAAATTGTGTTTAAGCAAAGAATTTCAATTTGACCAGTAACATGCACTTGGCTTCCATATTTCTATTAAATCATTCTCTTAAGGCTGCAGTTACTTTAACTGTGTCAGCTCTGTTTTAGTTTTAGTTTGTTCTGAATGAATTCTACTGTTGACATGTACCAGTGAATTATCATGTGATTAAAGGCTGTCCAGGAGCAAATGATACTGAGTGCTATCAATTACCTAAGTGCATTCCTTTTTCAAAGTTATGTGGGTTTTTTCCATCCTCATTGATGTGAATTTCTACTTTAAACAAAGTCTACTGCTGGCTTAACACTCAGTGTATTCTTTAATTTCCCTGAAAGTGGTCTTTCCAAAATGTTCAAAGTTCTGCAGGCAGGTGCCAACCTGGTGTGCTGAAGTCTTCAACTATTGGGAACAAACTAGCTCCAGCCTCTGACATTATAGATACATTAATGCATCACATTAATCTAACACAAGTTGATTTTCAGGAAGCTACATTGGCTCAGCATTATACAAGTCTAGTGGGTTAACCTTGGCTGGATGCCAGGTGGCCACCAAAGCCTCCCCCTCCTCAGCTGGACAGGGAAGAGAATATATAATGAGAAGCTTGTGGGTTGAGATAAGGACAGGGAAAGATTACTTACCATCATGGGCAAGACAGACTCAGCTTGGGGACATTAAATTAATTTATTACCAATCAAATCAGAGTAGGATAATGAGAAATAAAAACAAAATCTTAAAACCCCTTCCCCCCAACCCTCCCTACTTCCCAGGCTCAACTTTACTCCCAATTTTTCTACCTTCTTCCCCCAAGCAGCACATGGGGATGTTCATCATACGTTGTTTCTGCCGCTCCTTCCTCCTCGGGGGAGGACCCCTCACACTCTTCCCCTGCTCCAGTGTGGGGTCCCTCCTACAGGAGACAGTCCTCCACAAAATTCTCCAGTGTGAGTCCTTCCCACAGGCTGCAGTTCTTCATGAACTGCTCCAACGTGGGTCCTTTCCATGGGGTGTGGTCCTTCAGGAACAAACTGCTCCAGCGTGGGTCCCCCATGGGGTCACGAGTCCTGCCAGCAAACCTGCTCCAGTGTGAACTCCTCTCTCCCCGTGGTTCCACAAGTCCCGCTAGGAGTGTGCTCCAGTGCGGGCCTCCCACGGGGTCACAGACTCCTTTGGGCATCCACCTACTCCAGCATGGGGTCCTCTCTGGGCTGCAGGTGGAGATCCGCTCCACTATGGACCTCCATGGGCTTCACGGGGACAGCCTGCCTCACCATGGTCTTCACTGTGGGCTGCAGGGGAATCTCTGCTCCAGCACCTGGAGCACCTCCTCCCCCTCCTGCTTCACTGACTTCGGTGTCTGCAGAGCTGTTTTCACATATTCTCACTCCTCTCTCCAGCTACAAATGCTGTGTGCCTGTTCTTTTTCCCCTCTTAAGTATGTTATCAGAGAGGCACTACTAACATCACTGATGGGGTTGGCCTTGGCCAGCAGCAGGTTGATCTTGGAGCCAGCCAGCACTGTCTCTACCAGACACAGGGGAGGCTTCTAGCAACTTCTCGCAGAAGCCACCTCTGCAACACCCAGCACTTGCCACACAAACCCAATACAACAACACATAAGAAACAAAGGGTTGGCACTGATCTTCTCATAATGAGGGGACTATGCATGACTTTCTTTGCCTATCATTGAAGGGATCATGTAGTGCTACTTATAACCTCCTTTGCTTAAGCCATCTTTCTCAGAAGAATGTCCAGAACATTTGTCTTTCAAATGGTGAACCTTTTCCTGATTTTCTTTCCTGAAGTTTTTGCTTTGCTGTATTAGTGACTAGCTATGAAGATGGCTTGACTTTGGTGACTGACTTCAGCATTAGTAACTTTTAATATTTAATTTTATTTCATCCTTTACTCTGAAGTTAAATGGTTGTTGAAATAAACTGTTACTCTATCAGTGGACTGCTTAGTGTCTTCTAGAAGTTTTCACATTTCTGCTTTTTCTTGTTCGTTGTTTAGTAGATAACTCCTGTCACCTTTTGGAAGACCTGCATGAAACAAGTGCAAGAATTAATCTCAATTACTATCTAGAACCTTTTAAAGCTTTTAAAGCACTTTACATACTTATTGGTCCGAGTTGTATAGCCACAGCATTCGGAAGTAAATGTCACAAAAACTAATGATGCTCAGCAGGCTATATTCAGTGTAAAACTTCAAGCAGCAAACTGACAGCATTTGGTATAAAGCACTCTATGGACTCAGTAAGTGAAAGGGGGAAAAAAGCCCGAAGAATATGCCACTATGGAAAATGAAAACAATCATTCTATGTAAAGAAACAACCGCTTTATATTTTAAAAACTATTTTTAATCATACATTCATGCTAAATATCAAGCATGACATTTATACATGCTGGATACAAGGTCAACAATTTTCTTAGCAAGGTAGAGAAATTACTGTGTCACCATCAGCTAGAAGAGTATGATCAAAACATGCACACTACTGAGAAATAGTTTTGAACCTTCTTTGAGCTCAAAGTAGGAAGTACAAGATTTTGCATATTCATAGCCCTCAGTATATAGTGGAACCCTTGATAAGGTTTGAAAACAAGCAGCAGTGTAACATCAGACTTTATTTCATACTTATGTGAATGCAAATTAACTTATACATTTCACAGGAAGTACTTGGTAGGAGCAACAGGAAAGGATAAGGAAAAGCTGGTTCATCAGGACTTCACCTATTGTAATGGAAGATCTCTAAAAGGTTAGAAAGGTGATGGTTCTTTGCCTTCTGAGTAAATTCATTATCATACATATCATATTAGTAATCATTAACAGCATAACTGCTCAGACAGTGCTTGTATACAACTTTAGTAAACAGAAGTTTACAGAAATAATGGTAGTTTAATTTACAGTGAAGAATCTAATGAAAAATAACTTAGTTTATCAGTGTCACTACTTCAAGGCTCTGGTTTTATTTATTCTAGATAGCAAAGTGTGCTGGTTCCATTAAAAATAGAAAGACAGGTCATTTAGTTACTCCATGGAATTCAAAGCAAGAAAGGAGTGTCTGTTATGCAAATGTAATTTATCTTCCAGTAGAAAAATCTTGTAGAGCAAGAGATGGTTGAGCTTGCAGAAAGCAGCATCAAAATAAATTGCAGTAACTAAAAGTGTAGCACCAACTGTAAACAGAGCATACACTTTGCCTGAACACCCGTCCTCTAAGTAGCCATCAGCAGCTTAGGTCAGTCAGACTTGGAGAGCTTTTTTCTTCCTTTAAACCAGAGGCAGACACTGAATATACAGGGGCATAAAAAAAAGAGTTCCATACAAGAAAAATATTGCTTTGATTTTTACTTAATCTAATTTCTAGTTTCATTTATTGTTGTGAATGCCATACCGGGAATTTAACGTTATTAAACGTGTAACATGAGGAAAACAAAGTTCCATTCTGTGAGTTTGTGGTATGTGTATATATATAAATGCATGTATAAATGTGTGTATATATATACACACGGAGAGAGGGAAAATATGTTTACACTTTAAGAATTGCTTACGCATCTTAAAAAAGCAAGCACAAGCCATCAGATTCACATAGACGAGTGCTGTGAAAATAAGTAGAGCTTTGGCTATTCACAATCTTAAGCCAACATAACTTCAGAAAAGGTACAGCAAAAAGCACAAGGTCAAATTTTGAACTGATTTATGCAATGGAGAGACACTTCAACTATTGAAGTTGCAAAGAGGTATGGATTTTAGCCTGTTTGCTGTCTAATTTTAGGATAGGAATATAGGAAAGGCACAAGTGCATTTCTGAGATAATGTACAAGTATAGCTTTTTAGTGCATGCTCATGATAATTCCAATTACTTTAAGAATAATTCTTGTGGATTTTAAGCTGAGCATCATATTCCACCCTGCCATTCGTTTTCTCCCCTCACATTCTCCAAGTCTCTTTCTGTTATTCATGCCCTAATTAGAGGCAGAATGCACTGGAGTGTGAACAAGTACAGATGGCAAATCAAGCACAACAGAAACTTGAAAAACTGTCCATGCAAAGCAAGCCATATTAGCTCATGTTTACAAATTGTACAGAACAGAACCATATAAATAGTACTTAGGTCTGCATAACTAATCCAGTAAAATGAAGTTTTATAAAAATTCTAGATAAGTGAAAAAATTTGGAACTTGTAAAAGAGGATTCCTACAAGACTTATAAAGCAGGTTTCTTGCTACAAGAAAATTCTTGAAAAAGTCCTGGAGAATACTGCGAAGTAATAGAGCCCAAAAATATTTAATGTTTACTTTAGGGAATTTATAGTTCAGTTCAGGTACAGACTAACGTAACATATGAGGTGCTGATGGTTTTCTCCAAAATTAGAGGAAAAGAGAAAAAAACCTTTCACTAGAATATTATTTAGGAGAGGATATAACAGAAAGTACTGAAAAGGACACTTTCAGTTAAAAGGTCAGCCTTCAACTCTCCAAAAATCACCCTCCCCTACAAAAATCTAGACATCAGTAGACCTGTGTTTTTCTATTTTGTCTAATTTTAGTTTCAAAGTGGGAGATGCTGCAAGTACAGGTCAGCATAAAGGACAAGTGTTTTTGCAACAACTACACTTGATTCCACACATGACCTTTCTGCTAGGTAATCTATTAGTTGTAAATGTCAGGAATGATCCCTACACCTGAAACATTTGATATTCCTCTCATACTTAAAAAAAGGAGTAGGCAAGCCCTCAGGTCCCTTTGATAAAATAGAAAGCTAATTCAGTGTAGCTGCGTTTGAGATTGTGAAGAAGCAGAAGTTTTAATTCAACATCTGTTTATGACCTGGTGCCAACTCAGTTTTTAATTCAGACTGCTATAGCTGAACTGAGTTTGCAAATGCAAAAATTGGCAAGATTATAAAGGTGGAAAAATAGGTTTAGGACAATCTGATTACTTGTAAGCTCTTCCACAGTAGTCTCTGTACACTGTAGACTACAGATTATCACGTAGACTTCAGCAGTTTGCAAAAAGTAAGAATGGAAAGAAATCTTGGAAAAGCTGGAAAGGGAGCTCATCTATGTTGTTTTCTGTTCCAACCTTTAATCCATTTGTCTATTTAGGATTAATGATCTGGGGAAGCAAAGCTAAACTGATTGTTACACGGCCACATGATGCATAGCATGTGAAAAAACTGACAAAGATATGACTTCCAGGACCTACGGAAAAGAAAGAAAATAAAAGACATCACACAAAAATAATATTAATATGGCTTGTTTCGCCTTAGAAATGCCCTCTAATATTTGGTGAGGTGGGCTAGGAAGCCATATTAACATGACAACTACCTATACAATTAATGGGCTTTATTTTTAATGATAAGATAAAAATGCCTCTTGGGCAAGATGATGCATACCCAATTATCAGGGCAAAGGATGAGTTCAATAGCCTCTCAAGGCTTTTTTAAGGATGACAAATGATGAACTTATCTTAATGATTAAGACACTTCTGTAATTATATATCTTATGTTTACTATGCCCCTGAAGGATCACATTGTTTCCTTGTTTAATGCATAGATTAGCCACTGATATTCATGTTATTTCTATACATCACCAAACAGACTGCAGGTTTTCATGGCCTAAATATCAGTGATTATATTTAAAAATTGTAGTGTCAGGCTGCTTGCTCAGACAGATTTCAATAAATAAAGAATACTACCTGTCTCTCAGGAAATTATGTTCATATTGTCAATACCTCTGCCTATCTGAATGCGACCTATTGACATCAGCAGCCTCTTACTCTGTACCAGACCCTCCATATAGTAACAAAGGAGGGCAACACAAAACCCTTTAAAGAGTTAGTTTCACCATATAATGGGTTTTTTTAATCAATTTTTTTTTAATGGTTAGCTGACCTTCAAGATAATAATGTGTTTTAGAATACTAATCCCATGAAGTTTATGGAAAAGAAAAAGAAAGTAAGTCAGACCCTATTAAGGAGATCACATACTTGTCAGTATAATTTTATGTCTCTAATAGAAAACAGTTAGTGCAATCATACAATACGTGGAAAATATTAAGAAAGTTTAGAAAATCATATCCAACTTAAATCATATAATTTATGGCTATGAAGTCACAAGGTTTGATACTATATACTTTTCAGATATCATAGCCTAGGCTGCAGTTCCCCACAACTCTGGCCAGAGAAATCATAACACCACAGAAGATGGTAAGTTTTAGTTAATCAACAAAGATGTATAATTTAAGCTTAATTCATCTAAATAATTGAAAAAATATGAGTTTGCAGATATATTTTTCTTTCTTTTTTATTCTATTTATATTAATTGAACTTCATCACCTTGAACAGCTTTTCAAGTAGACGCATATTTTTATAAATTCATATATGATACAGGGGTGTGTTGCATTTATTTCTAATGAGGAAACAAAGCTTTATTGTCTGCATACCATTTATATCATTGTGTTTTTCCCCACATTAATTTGCACAGGTCTTAGTGTACTTTTCTTTTAATATCGTAATACAAAAAATGTATGCATAGACATTTTAATACATGTAGATATTCCAATTTTCAGATAAGTGGAAAGTTTTCCTATTTGGTTCTAAAGCAATCTGTATTCTTCTGAAAAATATTTTGTGCTACTGTAGCAACAGCAATTTTAAAGCCAGATACTTTCTGTTACCATATTTTATTTAAGAGAGGTTGTAGTAACAAAGTTTAAAAAACCCAAAACAACACACAAAACACCCCACCAACATAAAATAACAAGCTGTGTTATAAACCTGTAGAAAGGGAACATAAATGCAGTTGTCCCCCTTCTACTAATCTCTCTCTCTCCAGAACATAAATTCAGAATTTTAAAATTCTCACAGTTACACTATTAACTAGTTTCATGGTAAAACAGAAATCCAGTTCTGCACCATTTTACATTTTCAGTGCTTTTCATCAATTTTTATTTTCTTACCTACCATATGCAAAGAGAATACTAGAGATAGAGTGAGTATACACAATGAGACAATTTTATCCTTTTAAATTTTTTCTCCTAGTATTGATCATTACCCAAAGATCTGTGACTAGTTCCTGAAAATAAGAAACAACAAAACCAGAAGAAATACATGAGGTAACACTATCATAGTAACTCTGAAGGTCTAGACAGAGAGAAGAAAACTATTTCCTTTTGCTCAGAACAGGGAACAGATGGAGTGGCTACTAAGGTTTCAGTGGAGCAAGAACAGATGCCACATTTAATTTTCTATGAAATTGTGGTAGAATTTTATTTCCATGAGAAAAACTACATGCAATAGTTATAAAACACATTCTATAAAGTCTTTTGACAAACAAGCTTGACTTAATGAGAGGTCATAAAGAGCTGGTGTGCTGGCTGCCTTACCAGCCCTGTAAAGCCTCCAGTTCCTTCACCAGTGCAGAAGGAGGGTTCGGTGTCTCAAGCACCCTGAGGGAGAACCATTGGGCAACCACTCACTAAAGATCCTCAAGCCCCAACAGCAATGACATGCATGGCAGCCTTGCAGAACAGCACCTATCAAGTATCTGTAATATCCAGTGTCTTTCATCTCACTTCATTCTATAAGTCCTGGGGATACCTACTACATGCAACTGTAACAAATTTGTGAGGACAGGTCTTTCCTTCAAGATCTTACTCAGAATAGCACTCAAGTCAGAAAAAGAAATAAATATCGCAACCAAGTTCGTACAAGAATTAACATCTTAATATTAGATTATTTGTGAAGATTTTAAAAGAAAATACCTGGAGTTCATCTGAATGAAAATTAACTGAATAAAACAGAACTACCTGATTTGAAATGAAGACTGAAAACTAGAAAGAAAATATAAGTTTTTGAGACCAAAAGGGAGCCTCAGGGATCATCTAGAGTAGATGGAATATACTGAACCAAGTAGACTTAAAGTACTCTATATTTATGATATTAATTTTTATCACAAAATATTTCTAGAACAAAAAAGTTTGAACAGAATAAAAGCTGTTTAATATTACTTTGATGTGTGGACATAGTCATCAATAGTTTTTGAATGGAAAAGAACTTCAGAAATTATAAAAACCAGCTTAGAACATTAGAAGAGAAAACATATTTGTTTTGCAATATAATAAAATATTTGTCAAAGGAGAAGCTCACATTGATCCACATATATTTATGGATATTTCCCAGGTTGCATTTTCAACTTTATATGTGCATAAGCATCTGGTCTATAAGGTAGCAGTGCTTCCCTAAAGGTGTGGGGGGGAAACAGCAATTCACAACATTCATTGTAAACCAAAAAAATTAATCTTGAAGACAATTTTTAATAAGCTACATAAATCAGAGTGAATTTTCTGCCAGAAAAGTTTTGATCTTTCCAGAAACAAATCATTAATTGGATCCTTATTCATTATATTCTTCCTGCTACGGAAAAAAAAAAAGGTGGGTTTGATTTTTGTTTGGGGTTTTTTGGTTTTATAGGTTCCCACTTTTCCCCCCAGCACTCATAATTAAAATTATCCTTTTGCTCAACAGCTCATGGTTAGGGAACGGAGAATGAAAGACAGGCATGGATCCTGTGCTTAAATAGAGACTTGGATTCACAACATCCAGAACCTCTAATTTGAGCCTAAATCATCTAATTTGCAAGCTACCGTATGATGTATTTTCAGACAGATTGAGAACATTGAGTCTGTTCTAAATGTCTAAAAGAGGCTGCAATAGACAAATCATCAGTAACAGGAACAGAGACAACTCTTCAACTTCCCATACAAGATCCAGCATATATTTTTTTAAGTCTACAGTATATCCTAAATACAATGGTGACCAGCAAATTCTAGACAAATTCTACTGGGCTCACTGACTATAACTAAGTAAAACAAGCTTGTACATGCCATAACAGCAATTTGTCTACATAAACACTTATCAAGCTATTCGCATACCTACTCCACTGTTTAAGGATACACAAATTGAACTGGAAACTTTCATTGAACATTATGACAATATTCAAAATTATCTTCTCATTCCCAAATAAAAAAAAATGGTTGAAAAATCTGAGGAAATTAGAAGAAATTCTTGAAGACATGGAGCAATTAAATATTTTTCTAATCCAACTCTCAAGCTTCAAATATTTAAATAACTGCAGGGGAAGAGAGAAGAATTGTTTAAAATTTCCTTTCCTGCACTTCAATACTTATAAGAACACCCACATGCAGCTTCAAAGCAGGCTGATAAAAGTAGCAACCATTTCTATTGTAGCTTAAGAAGGAGAAAAATTGTCCATACTTCTATCCCAAACTAAGCCAGAAAAAAGACCTTTTTAATTTTTCAAGCCATTCAAAACCAACCATTTTTTTCAAGGCCTCCCTGTTATTGTTTCAGTCCCTCAATAAAAGCTTCTAATGCCTTTTAAAACTTTGATTTCATTCTTGTTCTAAAAATAAAAGCATTTTCTTACTATGTTTCTCCTGTCATTTTCTTCTCTAAAGAAGCTAAACTCCATAATGCATAAGAAAATAACCATGTTTTATAAATGAAATTTTAAGTTTATTACTTATTTATCCTTTATACCCCTTAGGGACTAGGGGATTTCAACTGTTTTCTGGGTTGGATGATGGGGTGAGCTTAAGAATGGACAAGTAGCAGAAGCATCCTATTGTGACCCACCTGGGGGCACTGTGTGTCCTTGGTCCTCAGAAAAGATACCTTAAGGACCCCAGATGATAGTGGTGGGTCTCTGGTGTAGCCACTGGGGATACAGAGAAGCCTCTCAGATGATCCTTCTATTGTGGCATTGCTGTGTGTCGAAGAACAGCAAGTGCACATTGCTACCCATGACAGTGCACTGGCAGCAACGTCTCAGCAATTGCAACTCCTTGGTACCCACCCCCCCATGAGCTGATTTGTCAACCTGAGAGCTGAGGAGTGATCAGCAAGACTCAATCACTCTTAGAGAGTCCCATTTGGGGTGCCAAAAAGGATTGTAGTGCATTGACTACAGCCAGCAGCTGAGCACCACGCAGCCGCTTGCTTACTCTCCTTTGCTGTGGGATGGGAAGAAAATAGAAGACAAAAAGGCTTGTGGGTCAAGATGAAGACAGTCTATTGAGTGAAACAAAGCTGCAC
Organism: Phaethon lepturus; assembly: GCF_000687285.1. Taxonomy (NCBI): domain Eukaryota; kingdom Metazoa; phylum Chordata; class Aves; order Phaethontiformes; family Phaethontidae; genus Phaethon; species Phaethon lepturus. The sequence continues at coordinate 13,885 of NW_010533768.1, forward strand.
AAGCAAGCACAGAAAACGAGGTCATTCACTGTTTTCCATTGGCAGGCAGTTTTTCAGCAGCTTCCTAGAAAGCAGGGCCTCAACATGCATTAATGGTTACTTGGGAAGACAAATACTATAACCACAAACATCCCTCTTTCATCTTTCTATCCCTGAGTTTTTATTTCTGAGCTTCTCGTCATGGGGTTTGGAATATCCCTTTGGTCAGTCCTGGCTGTGTTCCCTCTGGACTTCTTGCCCACCCCCAGCCTACTCACGGCAGGGTCAGAATGGGAAAAAGAAAGCCTTGACATTGTGCAAGCACTGCTTAGCAACAGCAAAAAAATCGGTGTGTTATCAACACTGTTTTATTCACAGGTGTAGAACACACCACCACATATGATCTGCTATGAAGAAAATTAACTCCATCCTAGCCAGACCAGGTACAGCTGCATAAGTAGAGTTTTGATGATCCTAGAAATCTTCAGATTTCTTCTTGTAATAACAAGATCTCACTTATCGATGAATTCTGATATTATCACAACTTTTAAAAGCAAAAAAATTTAAACACTTACTTGAACAAATATGTACAGTAAGAAGCTGGAAGGATTAAGTCTAGCTTCCAGCCCACATGCAGGATGAAAATATTGAAGGATTCCTCAAGAAAACAAAAAAAAACTTAATAGGGTTTTTTTCCTACTTTTGAAGTTCATAGGAAACATTTTCTATGAATCCAAGATTTCAGTTACTCCATTATTACAAAAATCAATATAAGAACTCACTACCAGTGAAGAAAAACCTCCTTATCATATACTCAGCATAGATTATGACTAAAAGTAATTTGAAATTAAAATTTTAGCTAGAAGAATGTTTCTTAGGGAAAAAAACCATCCACACCAAAAAAACCTAAACAACAAAACTAAAGAAGCTTCTCTATGAAAAAGTGTCAGAAATCTTGTATGAAGTGAGGTAGTTTATCCTTCATACACCGTTGGAGAATGGATGAGGAAACGCGGTCATGGCTCCATGGAGGAGCCTTGTGATTCAATCTTGACATAAGTTAGCCAGACTAGGCCGCAGTGGAAAATTTCGAGTTATGCTGGCAAGGGAGAAAAGAAGGTCGTACTGACCTTGCACTGTGCAGGTAAACAGCTAAGAAGAAGTAAGAAAAACAGGATGGAACCCGGACCACGTAGCAGTATCTGGCATTGGGAAGCTGGTAAACAGCTGGACACCTGCAGGGCTTGGCCTTGAGGAGAAGGAGCTGTGATAAACAGCTAAGAAGAGGTAAGAAAAACAGGATGGAACCCAGACCACGTAGCAGTAACCACAAGTAGGAGGAGTACGATAATGTAATCTTTAGAGCTAAGCCAATGACTGTAAGACGAGTATGCATAAGGTAGAACTCAGTGTATAAATATGTGTAGGGTTTTGCAATAAAGTTGAAGCTTGCTTTATCACTCACATTGAGTCGGCTGCTTGTCTTCCCTCGCTCGTCGCAATACACAAAAACATGCTTTTTCCTCATATGTAAAAAAAACAGGACATATCACCACAGTCCTTTGAGTTGCTTTTTGAGGTGATATACATCAAGGACAAAACCTAAGTAAATGTGTTTACAGTTGAGTTGTGAAATAAGCTTCGATGTTTTATCCATTTTCTAAGCATATGCTCTTAGGAAAACACAGGGTTTAGTCCACTACAAAACACAAAATAGCTTTCAAATACTGCTAGACAGCTATGTATTTTACATGGTGTTTTGTTTCTTTACTACACCCATAAACCATCTTAAGGCCTACTGTCAAACTTTCTGATGATTTTTTTTTTCTTCTTCTATTCATAGTATATATGCCATTTTAAGTACTTAAGTGTTTAAATGACTTAGTAATATGTGTTTTGGTTTCAAAGAAAAGTGTTTTGTTTCATTAAAGGCAAATTATTTAATCTGTTCACTGCTATAATCTTTTCATTTACTGTATTTGTTAGTATGCTCTCTACTATATAGTCAAAAACATTTTATTTATTTACACTGGATTTATAAGTGGAGAAGTATTCTTTATTTACTAGCTAAGTCCTGGAAAAGGAGAGGGAGGAAGATGATACCAGAGAATTTAAGAGTCTTCCACTATACAAAAACATACTAAAAAATGGAAAGGAATCACCTCCATTTCTTCAGTGGACAAATATGACAGCAGCCAAGCATATTTAAACTTTAGGAAAAACTCCCAAACTAGACAGACAGTCTAGAAAAAGTCTGAGAAAAGACTGCATGCAAGAAGGCTTAAACAGGCATTGGAGGAGTGGGATTGGTTCTTTTGCAGGTGTTACAGTACAAGAAATTTTCAAGAGACTACACAAGGGAATATCCAGTTATGTGCTGAGGCCCACAAAATAAACTGACCAAACTACACCTCTCCATCTGTTTTTGGCTTGGCACAGTGTATTACCAATACCACTTTCCTAGTTCAGAGGTAGGATATATCTAGACATCCTTGTTGTCAAAATCAAATTTGTCTTCCGTAACAGAGCACTGACAAAAATTCTGTCAGGAAAGCATGAGTCCAAGATCAAAGCCAAGAACAGCATTTTGACATTTGCTTCTGGTTTGAGAGGGACTTCCTTGACAGCTCCTTCACACATGCCATTGAGGACATTTCAAGTTTTTCTTTAAACCTTCCAGATGTGGAAGGGAAACTGTAAGTGAAGCCGAAAGAAGCTGCTCCAGCAATAAAAGGAGGTACTGTTAGGCAGCAGCAGGATATTTCTTTGTAAGTGATCTCTTTCTGACCCTTTGTTTTCTCCCATCTTGCATTTTGTATTTTCCCCTACTCCTGGCGCTTTTCAGCTTTACTGTAACTTCCCCCCACCTCCAAACACACTACCTTAAATTCACAGTAGTAAAAATAAGAACTCTGCATTTATTTTGTTAAAAAAACTTGGACAAAACACAGTTCTGATGTAAGTTGATAACACAAAAGTAAAGAAATTTTGCTATTCTTTACTTGCAGAGTACTTGGATTCAGAGGGCTGTAGGGTTGATCTGGAGGTTACTCTTAACACCCTTACTCTTCCCTTTTTTCCAGCAGTTTTCAACCCAGCAGAGTTAATCAAGCTCCACTTTCATTGTGGTTTCTAAAGTTGACTTCAATCTCTGAAATATTAATCAGTCTAAACAGTTTATTGAAGATTGGACACCAGATATGTAACTTAATTAGACAAAGTTCTTCAAACCATTATGTTTTATAGATTTCGTCTTCTATTACTGCTGCAGGCACTAGTGCTGTGGAGTTTGAAGTGATAGAAGTATTTTAAGTAAGTTTTTTGAAAGTCAAAATGTAGTTCAGCACCTCATGAAGTCTACATATTCAGAAGTAAGAATATTAACTTTTTTAAAACTAAAAAATTTCTAAGTAAGCCAAGGAAAGACACTAAAAGAACTGAAACCTCTGAGCTGTTAAGTCTTTCCATCATATCATATTACATTCAAAAAGTTTTCATCAAAGTTTTGGAAAATATGTCTTTGTGACAAACATTTTCAAATCTCAGATTATATATAGGCAGTTAGAATTGACTGATAATAACCTTAACTGACTGAAGACTGCTTAGCAACTAAATTTTATTTCAGTACAAGCAGAAGTTTTCTGGACAGAAGTACTTGGCATATGACAAAAGAAACCATTATAAGTACTTTACAGAGAACTCTCAGTACATTAATACTTCACTGTTTATCAAGAGTTTTAGTTCTTATATTCAAAGACATAGTCAATCTTCTACTTAAAATAGAAATGTCTTTTGTACAAGTTCCATTTTTGTTTTATTTTTGTGTGAACATGGGAAGTAAGGGTGTTCACTACTTCTCTGTATAAATTTACAGCAACACAAAAGTGAAATAGAAATAATAAGTTGAGGCCCAAGATAGGACACCACTTTAGATGATTGATTTGGTGTGAACACTAGATCTGTTGACTAGATGACCTTATGTTAAGATTATTCCACTTTCGTCACAAAACTTATGCATGGTATATTTAAATAAATAAATTTAAAAAATCCCAAACTAAACAACTAGACATTCTTACTTCTAAGTACTTGTTATTTGCCCAAATTATCTCATGAATAACCAAATCTCTTACACTTGCACAAGATTTTAAGGGGAACGCATAGAAAACTTGATTAGTAGGTTGTTTTTTTTAAAAAACAAGAGCCAAAAAAGAGCAAAAAGAAAAAGAGACTTGACTGCTTTTTTTGTATCTGTACATAAAGTCAAATTTTATCTTAACTCAAAATTTATATTGTTACGGAACATAAAAGTTCACATAATTGTTTTAGGGTTTTTTAGTGTTCAGACAATTGGCAAAGTCCTGAAATGAGTATTACTTGAATACAGAGCAACACAGATTTCCGTCTGCCTTAAGAGTAAATTGTACTAAGAATTCTTGCCTCTTTCCATCATGCATGCATAAAATAAACATGATGAAATGGGGATCATGATGTGAATAAAGCAGTACTACGGCTCTGACTGTTGCAGTGAAGAGATACCTTGAACTGTTTTGGTTTGCACAGAGGTTAATATATCTTGAATTCTCTTTAGGAAAACATTTTTCTTTCACTAACAGAATAACCAAACATAAGCCAATTCCCTTGGTTCCACAGAAAAGTAGCCAGCACTTTTTCTTCTCTCTTTTTGCATTTTGAACAGCTTATGTTTTGTTATTTGTACCAGAAGCCACTGTTTCCTTATTTATACTTTGCATGCAAACAATAATTTTAATCAGCTTTAAGAGCCAATCATTTTTTTTAATGATTTTTTCTTTTATTTTCAAGCTCCAAGGCTGGAAAACAGCTCTCAAGCCAGAATTAATCAGCTGTATTTACAGTCTTTTTGGCCAGAAAGCACAAGGGCAGAATTGTGAGTGAAGGGGCAGTTTCCAGCAGTTCTTGAAGCCTGTGACAGAACAGTTTGGAAGTTTATTGAAGATCTAGAATAGGACTGCTGGAGCAAACAAAGATGCTGTAGGGAATATGAATTCAAATCACTGGTGGTTGCTTATTGAATAGTGTCAAACGTACATACACCTGCATACTCGTTGTTGGGTTATGGGGTGGTTTTTTCCCTTTGTTGTTACATTTAGACATTCAAGCGGTTGTCTGAACTACAGTTACTGCACATCAGCCTCTACTGAATGGATAAAGCATTGACAGTTTCTGGAGTTAATGGAACTGTGTTTTACTGGGAGAAGTAAATATGAAGAATCTTCACTGTCCTGCAAAAGGAAAACACACCTGGATAAGATTGATTACTCTTTCCATAAATACAGCTGCAAGTACCTGTAGATACCATACTGTAATTGCGTGCTTCATGAAAGCGGAGAAAACAAAAATATTGTGGTTTACACTCATACCTATTTAGATTCATCAGCAACATGCTCGGTCTCTGGGAACATTAAGAAAAACCCATACCAAAACCCTGTTTTTTCCCATTGAGAAACTGTCAACATTTCAGTGAGAAGTTGATCTTAGTTTACTAATGCTGATGTTAACCGTATGAAAGCTGCTGCCTTTTGTATATTGAGAATAGACACCTCTAATGACTGTTTAGGTTTGCATGTTTTTTTTCTTGCTTATGTTTTATCACAACAATAAACAGATAGATCTGTATATGTATTCTCAGTGGCCTACTAAAAGCCAGCCAAAAGTTTTATTACTAGAAACAACTGCTTACCAAACTCATCAGAAGGATTTGTAGATGTATGAGCAACTGTAATTTTTTTCCGAACAAAAAAGCTCTTTCCGTTATTTGCCATTACATTAAGATAATGGTGTCTGTAGAAGCTTATTAAATGTTAGCATTGAGAACTTTTTATTTTCCCAGTCAACATTTTTGTTATTGTAGCAAGCTAATGACCATTTTCAAGATGCACTCTACTTAATCTGCGTTTTATTGTACTTGTCATCTCATCTAAGTTTGTTATCAAAGTATATAAACGAATTGCAGCTGCATAGCCTTGTCTTCCATATACTATTTAGCATATATGTGCTCTAGCAGGTGGAAGAATCCTATGGGTAACCTGTGGAAAAAAAAATGCTGATTTTAAATATTTATGCAGCAGACAGATCACACAATTCCAGACCAAGTTAGACTCACTGCCACAACAGTCAGGTTGAACATAAGAGACATGCAAGAAAGACATCACAAACATAACAATAGAACAATCTCAAATGCTAGTGAGAGGCAGTCCATGGAGAAAAGATTAAGAGGTCTGACTGGTTTTGTGATGGTTTTGCAGATGATATGAGAAAGATGGAATCAACTGTGTTGCACAGAAATACACACCAAACAATATTGATAGGTCAAAATAGAAACACTGAAACAATCACGGCCCTCTAGTCCTGAGTGCAAAATGGCTATCATGTTAAACAAGCCACCAAGAGAAAGTCAAAGTTAACAGAGAAGTTAACTACACTGTCTCTGCACCTACAAGTGATTATTCATGCCATATGAAAACAAATTCACTATTCTTGCTTTCACCAACTGTTGCTTTTCATGCATTTGAGGTCAGTTGGTTGTCATTTAATTAATAAAATATTTGTGCTTGTAACACATGAAACTAAAAGATGTAGTCTTATGTATTTCAGCTTTATGTGGAATAAAAGTGATAGGTATTTAAACAAGAAGAGTATATTTAAACAAGAAGAGGTTGAAAGAAACACTTGAAGTTTAGAAACATGAACTTAACAACGTGCTTTGCCAGGCTGAGAGTCTGATACTAGATTAGATTACAATTAGGTGCTAGAACAAAATTAGGGCTGGGCAGGTGATGGTAGAAACATCTTTCCAAAACTATGAGAATTCAATGAAGCCACAGGTGTAGTATATAAAGGGGACCAGTTCTAGTAGTATGAACATGAAAGAATCCAAATTAAAGTGTTAAAGATGAACTTCAAGGGAAATGGAGACAGCAGGGACAATACATGATTACCCCATGCTGTGATAAATGCTACGAGTACAGAACTGAATATGGATAGAGTGGTGAGAAGAGAGGAAACACAATTCTCTACACAATTTGCATCGCTTTGCAAGGAATGTGTCAGCTGCACAATTATTATTTTAGATTAAGTCTTCACCTTTTCTTAGAGGGTGTTGGTTTGTTTTTTTTTTCCCATAAAACCTGTAAAAGTAACTATCAACTTGAAAGAAAGTGGAACTTTTCTGAATGCCTCTCTATCCAGCTGACAGTCTTGTGCCCACAGCAGTATTGGAAGGTTAAAAGAAGTAGAAAAAAAGAGAAGTAAACCACAACTCCTTTCCAGTGAATGAATACTTGAATTAAAGAAGTAAATAATTGGGAAATATATTTTCATCTCAGTAGTACACTTTGACACCACTGAAAGAGATGCCAGAGTGACATTCTGCTTTCATGAGAGAAAGAAACCTCAGCCTGCTATATAGGTTGACTATGGCACCTTACAACTTTCACCAAAAACAATAAATCATGCAACAATCTGAGACAATACACACATGTTAAACAGAGGCTTACATTGTACAATGCTGACAAATTAGAGTTCATACCACAGTTGAAATGAGCCTTTTTTTCAAGTCACTTGACTTTGATCAGAAACATCCAAGTTTTCAAATTTGAAAACAAAAAAGACAAAAACTTCCTTTATGCTGTAAAATATAATTGTGTTCCAATGTAGCTCAAAAGACAAGCTACAGAACTATACAAATGGTATCAGCTTTAAAAAGGTTTAAAGCATAAAATAAACTTACAACAGCTATTACCAATTTTGTATCTTTTTAATTTTACCAATATTATTCATACCACTACTGGAAAAAAAAAAAAAAAAAAAGGAGTCAGGGATTTCTTGAGAAATCTCAGTCCATTCAAGTCCAAGACTGGCTGGAATGCTTCTGAAAGTGCTGAGAAAGCTGGCTGATGGTAATGGTAACACAAGGTTGCTCTCTATCACCTTTGAAAGGAAAGACCAGGGAAGATCTTGATGACTCAGGAAAGACATAGGTTTCACCTATCTTCAGAAAGGACAAAAGGAATACTGCAAGGAAATACGGGCTGATCAGGCTTGCCAGATCAGCCTGAAAAATATTACAGAAAGTTTCCTCATAGAAAAGATTTCTGGTTTCCCAGAGAAAGTAATTCTGAATAACCATCACGGGCTTGTCAAAGGTAAATTGTGCTTGGCCAACTTGATTATGGTCTGTGATGAATTGACTGGATTTTTGGATTAGGGCAGAATAGTGGTCATTGCCTACTTTAATTTTCAACATGGATACAAGGATTCCGTGGAAGAAACATTGATGCTACTGTCTGGGTGGATGAAAAGAATGGCTGAATCAGGGGCTTCAAGGTGTGGGAGTAAATAGGCTATACTCTATAAGGCTGATTATAAGAGTTGTTCCTCAGGGGCCTCCTCTGGGACCTACCTGGTGTAATATCTTTGAGTGACCTGACCAAGACCAAATGCACCTCATCAAGCTTTGTGTTACAAAATGGGAAGTATAGGCAATATGCTCAAGGGCAGAGCTATCCTTCAAAAGGACCTAGACAGACTGGAGAAAATAGGCCATGAAATTCAACAAGTCCTGTACCTACCTTGCCTTATTAACCAGTTAATACCTGTATTAACCCTCTGCAATGGTACAAAGCTGGGACAGACTAGCTAGAGAGAAGATGTATGAAAAATAGATAGGGGCCCTGGTGGACAGGAAGCTAAGCAGGAAACAGCAGTGCATGCCAGCAGAGGCTCTTAAATTGGACTGTATCAACAGATGTGTAACCAGTAGATTAACAGAAGTGATTATTTCCCTTCAATCAACAAATCTTTGATCCCATCTAGAATACTCTAGAACACTCAATCCAGTTTTTGGCCCCCAGTACAAGAAAACAGTATTTATTCACTGGAACAAGTTGACTGGGAGTTGGAGGACTTCTGTAAGGAAAGGCTGAGGAATCTGGGCTTGTTCAGTCTGGAGAAGAGATGGCTTTCAGCCATCCATTTGTACCTATGAGGAGATCATCAGGAAAATAGAAACAGGCTCTCCACCATTGTGTGTGGCTGGGGGATGAGAGATGATGGGCATAAGTTAACACAAGAGAGGTTCAGGTTGGATATAAGGAAAAAAAAAAAAAAATCACACAAGGACAAGCAAGCAGTGCAACAGGTTGCTCAGAGAGGTCCTGCAGGCCTCCGCAGGTTTTCCAAGACATCACTGGACAATGCCCTGATCAACCTGGTCTAATCCCAGAGCCAACTTTATTTGACTAGAGACCTCCTTAGGTCCCTTCCAGTGTGATTTTATGTTTGAAGTAATGAATTAGAAAAGTTAGACCTTTAGCCAAGGAAGAATTAAAAGGTACCTTCTCCTTGCATTCCTAAAGAAATGCATTCAAAGTTTTACCAGAGCTAACAGACTCAAGGGAAGAGCAAGAACAATCACAGGGTGGAAGATACAGAGAACTTTGAAGTGAAGAAGAAATAATTACATTTTAGTATCGTGGGATGTCCAAATTGCTTTTACCCAACACTAAAAACATTGATCAATACATCTATTCCACTAGATGAATGTTGTTGCAAACTTAACTTTCCACAGTCGTCTTATATGCAGACTTTTTCAAAACAACAGCCATAAAATTATGCCTTTAAGCATACGTGTGATTTAAGCATCATCCCTAGTAACTGATTTTCCTCTTTCATCAGCTTTTGAATAGATATTGCCTAAACTGACTGACTGATATAATTAGTATTTTCACCAGTACAGAAATGATTTATTATTGTTCTATTAATAAGAATTGAACTAATCAGCTCCTCCTGCAATACCAGAACATAATCTCTTAGTGATCAGGGTCCATCCATGTAAATAAGACTTCTTGCTCATCAACTCAACATACAAGAGATCACTATTTTTCTGTAATACCTAAAAAGAAAGCTCAGTAAGCTGTTACTCATGCACAGAAAATAGTGTGGATAAAGAAACCATTAAGAAACAAGAAATAAATGGAAACCCATTTTCCTCTGACATATGTGTATCTTTTTACTATATATTAAATGTTTTGAACATTAAAAAAATAAACTGAACTCCTGCAGAGACTTAAAAATTTAGAAACAACAAACAGCAATATTCAAAGACATTATAGAAGTATCCACACATACATACGCATAAAGTCCACCTATGCCCTCCAGCATTTTATTTCTGAAAGGATATGCTTTTTTTTTTTTTTGCATTACCACACAAAACAAAAGAAATATCTGTAAAGTGCATCAGTCTATTGAACTTGAAAATGAGCAATAATACAAGTCTCTTTCAAACACACCTTCAATTTTCACCATGTCCTTCCAGAAATCAGAATATATAGGAAGGTTGGGTTTGGATTTTTTTGTTGTTGTTGTTGTTGTGTTTGGGTTTTTTTCTCCCCTTTTACAGTAAGAAAAATATACAGTTCAGCTCCATCAATAACTCAGTTTCACAGTGTAACAGTAAGTCCTTCAAGCCCCTGAAGCGTTGAAGAGAAGTGTGCATTTCAGCTTACAGCTAAGCTCCTCTCCACATTGCTATCATTTCTCTGGTTTTGCTCCCAGAGACTAACTTTGGGTCATCCTTATGTTTTTTTTGTCAAAATAATTTAAAGTAGCTTCAGAAACCTCTACATACAAGTATAATTGTTATCAATCACACCCAACAATTTGGGTAACTATTTTCATTATACAGAATCAGCTCACCTCTAGTAAACTTGCAAGAACACAGTCAAAAGAGTTGAAGAGAGCATACTCTCCTTCAACTACCTTTTGCCTTATCAACACAATCAGTGGCTGATTTGCAAACATATCATTTAGACCTGCACAGCTGCATCCTGGTCCTCAAAATCCATTTTTGCATTCTCAAGAGAATAAACAACAAAAGTTCCTCCTGCAGAAATTGTTGAATTACCTCCCTGTTTTTGTTTGCAAGCAGGTGGCACCACTCAATCAATTCAGCCCCATTCATGAATAAACTGTAGATGTAAATAATCCTGCTTTGGGGAAAAAAAAGGCACTCAAGTTATACTATAGGGCCCTCACTGTCAGGGACTTCTTGGTATTACCAAAATTTGAATTATTATTTTTAGAACAAGCAGCTTAGTACTGCTGGGATTTTACCTTTATTAGGCAAATTTTATTCTCATCACACTCACCTCATTTTAAAGTTGCCTTCTCAACCCTTAATTGGCTAGGGACATAGTGGAACACGTGTTCATAGGTGTTCTCTATTAAAAATAAGAGCCTCTGATCTTCACCTCCCCCAAATACTCAAACTGTAGAGTTTCTATAGAATGTTCCTTTGACTGATGAAGAATGACAGTTCATTAACCTGCCTAAAATCTTCTAACACAATGTGATTAACTCAGTTTTGCCATGAAGATTGCATTGCTCCACACCTGCCACTTTTTAGCCTGTGATTCCAAGCTGCAAGGAACTTGTCACTTGGCAGATAGTTGGTTGGTTTATTTTTTCCTGGGATATCTGTTTTTCTCATCTCAGAAGCACTGACTGTTACTTTCCCCTGTGGAAATCCAGCTTCTCATTGGATTTCCCTTTTCTTCACTCCCACAAAATGACTAAAATCGTTAAGATGATAAATTTTAAAAAGCTTTTCCCACTGATAAAATCTCAGGGCACTTACAGCTCTGAGTTTGTTGTAATTGAGGTACTACTCCAAAATGCTAAAGGCATTTCAGCTAATAAACTCATTAAGATGAAACAACTACCAAGCGACAAAGTTCATAAAGACACATTTCATTTAATTCTTCATTTTATTGTGATAATATGAAGTTGAATTTCCTGTACGCTTGATAGCAACTGATAACAGCTTTGCAATCTACCCACCTGAAAAATGCATGATTCTTAATTCCTCTTGCAATAGTTCTTGCTATTTCTTACCTACAGTATGAACAATAACGTTCAGTGATATAATTGGGTAATACAGGTATTTTTATTCTTTATCTAATTTTACTGACACTGGATCTGTTGCCCATGAATAAATTGGAAAACTCTTGCACGTGAACCAATTTCTCAGATACAGTAAATTGTGGTTTCAGTGATTTCCTAAAGAATTCTTGGTGAAGTAGTTCAGATTAGTTGCATGTTTCTTATCACATGCTCCATGATCTGTTCCTGATATATTTTCCATACAACCCATTTGAATCATAGGACTGTGCTTCAGAATCTTTGTTTTCACATCAAGAAGGCAGGGAAGAAGGACATATACCCAAACCAAACATATAATTATACAAATAGCCTAAGTCTGCACGTAGCTTGCAAAAAAATGAAAAAATAAAATTATTGGGGCAGTGTGGTCTGCCATATTCCATACTGTCTATTTATTACATTTTGTTTATATTTGATCAGCCTCATTAAGTCAGCATCACCTCTGTACCCAGTAAGATCATGGAGCAGATCCTTCTGGAAGACATGCTAAACATATGGAAGACAGGAAGATGATTAGAGACAGCCAGCATGGCTTTATCAAGGGGAAATCATACCTGATTAATCTAGTGGCCTTCTACAATGGAGTAGCTGCATCAGCAGACAAGGGAAGAGCTGCAGAAGTCATCTACATTGACTTCCGTAAGGCCTTTGACAGAGTCCCATGCAATATTCTTGTCTCTAAATTGGAAAAATATGGATTTGAAGGATAAAGGATTCGATAGCTAAGGAACTGTCTGGATGCCTGCATGCAAAGAGCCAATGATTCAATGTTCAAGTGGAAACCACTAAGGAGTGGTGTCCTTTAAGTGTCTGTACTGGGACCAATACTGTTTAATATCTTCATCAATTACATAGACAAGTGGGATTGAGTACATCCTCAGCAAGTCTGCAGATGATAACAAGCTGAGTGGTGCAGCTGATTTACTAGAGGGAAGGGATGCCATCCAGGGGGACCTTGACAGGCTTGAGGAGTGGGCCCATGCAAACCTCATGAAGTTCAACAAGGCCAGGTGCAATGTCCTGCACCTGGGTCAGGTCAATCCCCAGTATCAGTACAGGCTGAGGGATGAATGGATTGAGAGCAACCCTGCAGAGAAGAGGTGTATTGATGGATGAAAAGCTGGACATGACCCAGTAATATGTGCTTGCAGACCAGAAAGCAAATTGTACCCTGGGCTGCATCAAAAGACGAATGGCCAGGGAGATGGTTCTCGTCATCTACTTCTCTCTTGTGAGACCCCACCTGAAGTACTGCATCCCAGCACAAGAAAGACGTGGACATGTCGGAACGCATCCAGAGGAGGGCCACAAATATGATCAGAGGGCTGGAGAATCTCTCCTATGAAGAAAGGCTGAGAGTTGGAGTTGTTCAGCTTAGAGAAAAGGTTCTGGGGAGACCTTATAGCAGCCTTCCAGTACCTGAAGGGGGCCTACAAGAAAGCTATGGAGGAACTTTTTAAAAGTGCATGTAGTGATAGGACAAGGGCTAATGGCTTTAAATTGAAAGAAGGTAAATTTAGATTAGCTATAAGAAAGGAATTCTTCACTATGAGGGTGGTGAAACCCTGGAACAGGTTTCCTGGAGAGGTGGTAGATGCCTCATCCCTGGAAGTGTTCAAGACCATGTTGGATAGTGCTTTGAGCAACCTGGTCTAGTGGAAGATGTCCCTGTCCATGGCAGAGGGGTTGGAAACGGATGATCGTTAAGGTCCCTTCCAATCCAAACCATTATATGATCATAGATTCTATTATTCTATTATTCCATGATTCTATGATTCTCTGAGTAACATCCTTTAACAAGATGGATGATTACAAAGGAAAAGACTGGCATCTGAATGTTCCCTAACGTAAATGCATGACTTATCATTCTATATAAACTTCTAGTGATTCAATAATATTAGCAAAGACAGCAGAAAAATACATCTGAATTAATGATTTCCAAATAAATGTCTCATTCTGATATAATATTTATTTACTTGTGGAAAGACGTGATATATGGCAAACAGTAGTGGGATATGAGTTACCAGGTTACCAAGAGACCACATTAAGTGGGAGTTTACAGCATGTCAACTAGTTCATGTACTTGTGTGTTCGTATTCTTATATTCTAATCCTGATGTAAGTGGAAGAGAATTCACTCCAGAGGCTACCTCAATTTAGATTAGTCATGATTTGTAAAGAGTATCATTAGAACTGCTATTATATGTTGCCTTTCAGGTCCATGTTAAAGTACAAGACACCTTAGTTAACACATTGTAAACTACTTATTTAACAATAAAAGGCAATCGTGATAACAGGCTTAGTTAACTTTATATTTCAACAACAGCTTGCAGAAATTAGTATGACAGAGGCTGTTGAACTACTTTTGCTCTACAAGGACCAAACTGAAATCTTACAATAATGTACAACTTCCTGGTTACAGCAGATGGATAAAAGTAAAGAAAGTGACTTTGTCCTGAAAAAACTGTATCAGGCTTCTGCAGACATTTGCTCATATTTGGGTACACAGGTAATATGCATGAATACATGGATAGATACACATTGGTAAATTTATTTGGGGGCACTAAAATTTACCAGCTGAAGTAGTGGTCAAGTTAAATTTAGGAAGTATCTCAGTCAGAGACAGTCATTCTTAAAATCCCTGACTCCTATAAATGCCTTGGTATTGAAAATTTAACCAATTATTGCTCCAGGGACCTAAAATTTTCCTTCTGCAAATGACCAAATCACTTTGTCAGAGTTTAGCAGCTTGATGTATACTCAAGAGGAGCTTGGATCTTAACATTAAATATTCCACTGGCTACTATAGCCATGTAACCCAGTAAATAGAGTAATAACATTGGTGGTAACAGGCCGCAGGTCTTGCACTGGTTCTACAAATACTCAGGACTGATTTCAGAACTCATCCACAACATGAGAAAACTGGTTCTTGTGTCCTCTTTAACCTACTGGTAATGACATTAGTCTCTGTCACCTCCTTTTTTGTTCTGAAGGACCAAAATTGAAGATTGATTGGTCTAGAAAGAAAGAACCAGAGAAGATACAACTCTGGACATAATATACAACTAAACATAAGGATGTCGTGGATTCTGGTCTCTACTTCAGGAACTACTTATATGTTTTGTACTAAACTTTATTTGGATAAAAATATGCAAATACTAAAAAGGTTAATAGCTGACCATTCTGTGTGGCAAGCATCCTCACATGTCATGCAATCCCGTGGTATGTGATACAATGGCTATTTTGGAACATAGATTTGACTATTTTAAGGTAAGAAGGAACATAAAACCTATATTAACATGATTTCTGGTTGCAGCTGAAGAGGGGCAGTAAGAGATAACGTGGCAGGATAATCCTGGCCAGCAGCCATATGCCCATGCAGGCACTCAGTCCTTCCCCCTCCTCAACAGAACAGGAGGAGAAAGTAAGATAAAAAAGCTTGTGGGTTGAGACAAAGACAGGGAGATCATTTACCAGTTATTGTCATAGGGAAAGCAGCCTCTACTTTAGAAAAACTAATTTAATTTATTGCCAATTAAAATATATTTGGATAAGAAAAACAATAATTAAAATACCACCTTCCCCTATTCACCCTCTTCCCAGGCTCAACTTCACTACTTCATTCCTCCCTCTTCTACCTCCTTCTGAGTGTGCAGGTGGGATGATGAATGGGCAGTTGTGGTCAGTCCATAACAGCTCCTCTCTGTTGCTCCTTCCTCCACACACCTTTCCCCGGTCTAGTGTTGTTCCTTACCATTGGCTGCAGTCCTTCAAGTTAAGCCTGCTCCAGTGTGGAGTGTCCATGGGCCACAGTTTCTTCAGGGTATATCCTGCTCCTGCTCCAGCCTGGCGTCCTCCATGGTTTGCAGTGTGGACATCTGCTCCACTGTGGTCTCTCCAAGGGCTGCAAGGAAATAGCTGCTCCACCATGATCTTCTCCGTGGGCTCCAGGGGAATCTCTTCTTCGGCACCTAGAACACCTCCTCCCACTCCTCGTGTCTTGCTGCTCGCAGAGATGTTTATCACACTTTTATCCTTACCTTTCACTGCCGGGCAGCATTTTGCCCTTCCTTACCCCGGCTGTCCCCCAGGCGCCGCCATGGTGGCTGCGGGGCTGAGCCGGGCCCTGCGGTGGGTCGGTTGGAGCCGGCTGGAAGCGGCTGTGTCCGGCACGGGGCAGCCCCGACCTCTCCTCACAGAGCCCACCCCCACAAACTCCCCACTACCAAAACCTTGACATCTACACCCAATACAGATAACCATCACCTTCATTGACTGGAAAATTGAAAATTACATTTTATATGCCTTCTTGGAATTGAAGGATTATAACAATGAATTGGTTTTGAATTCAGACTGGAAAAATACAGTGATCAGGAAAATTTTTCCTGCATATTCATATCCTCCCTATTAAAAGAAAGTGAGAGAAAATATTGGTTGTTACTATGAATAGCTTCAGTAAATGATTGCAGAATCATTTTCTTCCCCTTGCTTTATCTTGGTTCCTTTTAAGGGAGACGTTGTGTCTTATGTTTATTACTACAGTCAGTATCTCTTTCACGTTGGTTCCTAAATTAATAGTGTGATGCTTCCATTTTCAGAGTCATCGAGTCTTCTTTAGGGCAACCCTATCTCCTCAATGAAATGAAAACATAGCTTAAGTGAGTAATTTTAAAGGGGAGATTAAATACTTCTTTATAATTATAGTGTAAATAAATGAATAAAACTCTTCTGCAGTTTAGATGCTGATATACACTACATCTTCAAAATGAGCCATAGGTGAAAAAAATACAGTTGCAAAAGCCTTGGGAAGACACTTCTTTGGTACTAGCTGAGAAAAACCTTAGTGCCAGTGTATCCTTCTAAATCAAATGAAAGCTCATGTATTCTAGCAGGGGCAAAAGAACAAAAAAGACTCTTTTTATTAAAAGAAGACCAAACAACATCCATGGATGCAGATGTACCCAACTATAGATCCTCATCTGTATTCTGAAGTGCCTGCACATAGAATCATAGACTCATTAAGGCTGGAAAAGACCTTTAAGATCATCAAGTCCAACCGTCAACCCAACAACCATGCCCACTAAAACCAAGATTGTACAACTATATCTGAATTGTAAGTTTCCATCTTGTTTCTTCTGTTGACTTCCATTGCTGTTATCTGTGCTAGCTTATTTTGGGGAAGATTTTTTAAAATTTTATTTTACCTTTGACGTATGGCTGCAGAAGTTACCCAGACTACTAGTACATGTACAGATTTGGTGTTTGAAGGTGTAATAGAATTTCCAGGCATATACCTTTTTTTTAAAAGTCAATGTATCTTTTTATTTAAATGTATTAAAAATGAGGAACCATTAATTATTTTGTAGTGGGCTTTATGGCATTGAAACTGAATTGATTCATTAGTATGGTGAATTTTTATGTCCGCTCTGCAATAATTTCTTTCTAGATTACTATAGCTGACATTTCTCTTATTTTTTGAAATAATAAATAAAAAGATAACATCGTGCTTGCTTTTTCTTTCTTCCACAAATCAAAGAAATTCTAATTTAGTTTACAATTTACACATTTAAGAAAACACAAAACTTCTTTGAGGGACTCTTAGTCTGTTTAAAGTGTATTTATTTAGTGTTTCTTCTGGTAATTTCTAGTATTATATTTCCAGAGAGTTCTCTGCCTTTCAGATGACTCTGGGCATTTATCTGAAGAATTGGATAGACCGAGGTATTTAATTTTTAAATTTATTGCATTTTGTCAACAAACTCACATTCATGAAGACAGCTAAAAGTTATGTGAAAGTCTATTCTAACTTGAAGTCCAGCACAGTGCCAGAACAATGTCTTGATCTTCTTAAAGGCCTAATCCATGGAGAAAAGAAGGAAAAGTGTGACCCTTCTATAATTTAGATAATGAAGGCACCAACAGTGATTTGTTCATCAAAGTAGTTCTGGTACTGCTGCGTTACTTCACCCTGTAATATCACGATGAAGGATTTCATTCATCTATGTTCTTAATTTACTCATATTCTGTGAATCCCTTTGAAAGATTAACTTGATCAACATTTTCAAAAGATTGTTATTATTACAGATAAGCCCAACCAAGATGCAAGGGTTACAGATTCTTGCATTCTTCTGTCCAGATTCATAACTCCAGATCCAAGTTTC
The DNA here is from genome assembly GCF_000687285.1 of Phaethon lepturus. Lineage (NCBI taxonomy): Eukaryota > Metazoa > Chordata > Aves > Phaethontiformes > Phaethontidae > Phaethon > Phaethon lepturus. The sequence continues at coordinate 32,003 of NW_010533768.1, forward strand.
CTTACCTATGACAAGATTCAAATTCAGGTCCAGTCTTTGATTTTTACTGTTACTAATGATTGTTTTATTTTGCTGAAGCATTTCTGCACTCTTTGTATCAGTGAATAATTAAATAGTAGAGAGACAAGATGTCTGTGAATCCTGCAAATAAAATTATTTAAATTGTAAATTAAATCAAACTAGCACATTTCTTTCAATTTTAATACAAAATATTATTAGCCTTTGTTCCCAAATTGATTGCTAATACATTATGGATAAGATAATGAATCATAATGGGTATTCTTAAGCTATTTCAGCCCATGTAGTCATTCTAGTGATTGGTAAAAATCTTTAGACCTAGTTTATTACAAAATATGCACAGTTAGGTAGGAGGCCATAGAGTAGGTGAAAAAGAGAAGACTGGTAAAACTGGTGACATCAAAATAGTTCTATCACATAAGTGACATTTTCCCAGAGTTGTGATGTGCTACTGATGCTATGTTCAGACTGGCAAGATTGTTCAAGATTTATCTTGAACAGCTGTAATAAGCCTACAAATGCTAATTTGTACGACATGTTTCACATTGTCTGCTGAATATTTCCCTCTCAGATTTCAAACTTACACACCCACATATACATTCTCAGGCCATCATCTTGCCTGTATCACTACAGTGACTGTTGTCATTATATAGCACTAACCACATTTACAAGTATACAGCATGAACAGAACTCTTAAAATAAGGTGTTGTGTTTATACTAATTTGAAAAATAAGCTTTTTTTAATTAAACAAAGCAGAACCCAAAACTTCTCCTGCAAATGTTATCAAACTAATTGTAACTATTATTCAACATTTCTTTTAACACATATTCTGCTTCTGATCCATTATATCTTTAGGTATTGCCTCTTTTGTTTATTCCAGCGTAGATGCAGTATCTTACACTGAAGAAGTATTTTTTTTTCTCTGGTTACATATCAGATATATTTTGCAGATATTTGCAATCGTGATACTGTTTTCTGCTCTATTACAGTCTGTCTTTGGTTGCTGGCATCACCAGTAATTCCTCAAAATAAATATGTGATTTTTTTCTCTGAGTAATTAGTTTTCCAAAGAAATAACTGTGAATTCTCTTTTCAGAATCCACTTGTTGCTAGATTTCGTTCTCTTAAACTTTTTAAACTTTTGTGGAATATTTCTACAGCAATATGTTACTTTGTTAGAATATTCTTTTTTATCGTATTGTCTTGGTTTCAGCCAGGATAGAGTTAATTTTTTTCATAGAAGCTAGTGTGAGGTATGTTTTGGATTTGAGATGAGAAAATGTTGATAATGTGCTGATGTTTTGAGTTGTTGCTAAGGAGTAAAGGACAGTCCAGCATCTCGTGCTGGCCTGCCAGCAAGAAGACTGGTGGTGCACAGGAAGCTGGGAGGGGATAAAGTCAGGACAGCTGACCCAGGCTGGCCAAAGAGATATTCCATACCATATGACATCATGCACAGTATATAAAGCTGGGGGTGGAGAAGAAGGAAGGGGTGGAGGGACATTCAGAATTACGGTGTCTGTCTTCCCAAGAAACCATTACGCGTGATGGAGCCGTGGAGCTTCCCTGGAGATGGCTGAACACCTGCCTGCCCGTGGGGAGTGGTGAATGAATTCCTTGTTTTGCTTTGCTTGTGTGCGTGGCTTTTGCTTTACCTATTAAACTGTCTTTATCTCAACCCATGAGTTTCCTCACTTTTACTCTTCTGATTGTCTCCCCCATCCCACTGCGGAGGGGTGAGCGAGCGGCTGCGTGGGGCTTAGTTGCTGTCTGGGGTTAAACCACAACACATATCATATTTTTTATCGTAAGATTACAAAAACATTTCATTCAGAAGTAACTGAAAAATAAATATTTCCATAGAGTGAAAAGCTCAAAAATGGTGACAAAACTGAAATTCAGTCAACAGCTTAAAAGCAACATTTTTGCACCATTTTTGGGGGGGGCGGGGGGGGCACAGCTAGCACATCATAGAAGATCTTCACCTTCTGTTATCATACAGGAGGCTACACCTAGAAACCATCCAGTTCTCAGTCTACCAGTAAAAGACATACATTGACAAACAAGAATGAGTCCAGTGGGAGATCACCAAGACAACTACAGTGTGGCAGGAGCGTATGATATGAGTGTAAATAGATCAAAAGAGTTGGCTTGTTTAACTTTGAGAAGAGAAGGTTAAGAGCAGAAATCTAACTGCTATCTTCCACTATATAAAGGGGAGTTATGTAGAAGGTGAAAACATATCTGTCTGAGTGATTCCCACTAAGAGTGCAAGAAGTGCTCTTACGAATTGCAGCAAGAGAAATACTTTGGTTATTAAAAATAAAATCAATTTTTTAAAATTACACCGAGAGGTGTTAAACATCGGTGCAAGTTGCCTAGAAAGGTCATAGGATCTCCATCTTTGGCAATTTTCAGAACTAGAACAAGGCAAGATCCTGAGCAACCCAGTCTGACTTTGAAATTAGTCCTGTTTTGAGTCCAGGCTGAACTAAATGACTTCCTGAGGTCTCTTCCAACCTTGGTTATTTTATGTTTCTACAGTACTCAATGTAATCTGATTAAAATGATATATTGTCTCATGGAAATTTCAGATCTAATGTAACAGAAAAATAGAGGACTAGAAGTCTTCTTTTATTTCACAGAGCTCAACGTCTGCTCATAAATGTCAGGATCCATCTTCAAACTATTCAATTTCTTGTCCTTGATATGCTTATTAAAAAAATCTTGTTTGTCTTCCAATTTCAAGTCTAATTTTTTAGCAGTAAAATTTAGCCATTTCCTCTTTTGCCAATAATGTAATTTCATTCTTATCTGCTAGATGAACTGCAATCCTACACATAAGCGGCAATCTAATTCCTCCTCAGCTAAAGTTATTTTGCTTGAGAGAATGACATAAAGATGCCCAAACTAGCTCTGAGTGATCTAGAAATTTTATACAACTTTATATGGAAAGATAGAGCCAATATGTCTGCACTGACACCATCTAAAAATGAGTATAATCAGTCTTGCTTGTCATCAATTAATTAGAAAAGGTGCAGATGAATCCCATACTCTGTGACTTATGTAACCACATCTCTTTCCTCCTGACACTTCCATCTAAAGCACACACTGTCGTACATGAAAAATTTTCATTATTGCCCTCTATGAATTTTACTTGATGAATTTTATTCACTTCTTCCTGGATTACTTTAATAATTTTTTGTCATTTGCTAAGTTCTTCATTCAGTCTGTGTGCCAAATTTGTTCATGAAAATATTAATAACAGTTAAAGAGCAGCCTGTGGTACTCTAGTTATAAAACTCTCCATCTTTATTCATCTTTCAGTACAACTAATGTCCTCAGTCTTGCAGTGAAACCACTTTAGTGGGCTTATAAATCTGCCTTGTCCATCTCATTCTTTTTAAACTATATAATATTCTCCTGCATTTTGTTTTAATAATTTCATCTGAGGCCTCATGGGAAATTAAGATTGGATAAATTTGAGCTACGCTATGTCCTTTTATTCAGAAAATTAGTCATATTTTTTAGGTAGCAAGTTTCGTTGGAATTATCTACATTTTTTTAAATTAAGTTGTATTTTTTTCCCAACTTTCAGATATATGAATTAAAAGACCAGTGTAAGGCACTGCCATAGAAATTCAGTGAGACACTGTTAAAACAGAAGTTGTAGTCTTTTAAGGATATTTGTAGAAATACTGTTTTAAATGTTTAACACTGTTGTGCCAAAACCAACAGTATTTTGGGAAAAATGATAAAAAATATGAAGATTAATGGGAATAGGAATGTTAATCTATTGTATCAAATGTTTCAAAACATTGCTCCAACCTTACATCATGCAAAAAGGCTGTCCCTATGCAGGATAAAAAACATTTCTGTAAACTGTATCTTGAGTTTTCCTACTCAGCTTTTTTAAGATGTTTTCTTTTCTGGTTCAAGAATTTGGATTAGATCTTTTCTACCAAATACCAATCTTTTCTACCAAATAGTATATGCTTTTTCTGTTTCTAAGAGACTAGAATTGATTTTGTCTTCAAGATTAGTCTAAATTAATTAAAAGCATTAAATTAGGATACGTTTTTAAAACTAAAATTTTCTTTATGAAGAGAAAAACCTATTGGAAATGTAGTTCAGAATTCTAAAAGCTGCTTTTTTAATTTGTTTTGTTTTACATTAATTCAAATAGGTGTGACCTAATTAGTGTTATGAGTACAAGTAAATTTGTTTTCAGACTCATTCATTTTGTTGCAGAGGGCCAAAAGCAGTAACAGGTAATCACTCCCTCCAGTAGGTCTTTTTTTGTTTTGTTTTTAATTTTGACGTATTCTGTCCATGATTATTTTTATTGGTTCTTATATGTTGACATATAATAAAATTCTGTACAGTGCAAAGATAAATAAAAGTCAGCAGTTTTTCCTCAAAAACGGACAACACATGCACTGCAAGCAGTATCTACTGCTACTGTTCTTGGCACATACCAGAAACCAAGGCTCATAAATCAAAACAAACTGTAAAGGCATTTTTAAAAAAGTTTTTTTACTGTCCATACATTTCAAAACTTATCCATGCTATTTTACTATTGTTCTACATGTATAGCACATATTTCTAAATAAAAATTCAACAAGATGCTGCTTTTATGCCCTTTGTGCTCCTACCAAAACCTGTTTCAAATAGCTCAGCATACTTTGAACAAACACATAATAAAGAACAGCTGGGCATACATACTGAAAGGTCTTGAAAAGATGCGAGGAAAAGTAATTTCTTTTTCAAATGATTGACAGTGAAATGTATTGCTTACTTGTTTTGCTAGTAATCCAAAAAACTCATAGGGGAAAAAAGAACGAGAAATATGACTTACCCTTGTCCTACTTGTTTTTTGCTGCTTGATCAGAATATTATTTCCATTTTGAAAGCTTATAAAAATGTATCCAAGAAATCAGTACCTTGCCTCTTAGGTGTAGAGCAATAGTTACAATACCAAGGAAAAGTCCAAGACTCCTGTTTTACAGAACTGAATACTACTTAGTTCACTGATGAAACCTTATGCACAGCTACTGAATTTTGTGGGTCTTTACCTGGGTACAGGAGTCCATCTAAGGCTTAGGTATTTTAGTTCTAGATTCATCTATTAAACAAGCACCAAAGACAAGAATTTAATCATAGAGACTGATTTGATACCTCATAATGTCTGGAGCACCTTCTCGCTCCATTAAACAGAAAAAAAGCTTAAGGCATCTAGGTCCTAACTTATATTTATCAGTCAGATAATTACAGTTAAGGCAGATTTGTCCATATGTATCTCATAGCATCTAAAAATGCATTTCCACAATTTTCAGTACTGTTATTGCTAGTATATTGCAACATTATAGTCTTTGCTGTAAACAGGTAAGAGATGAAGGGCCAAAGAGGAATCAGTCTTTTCCAGTACCTTGTAAGGTACTAGAAAAACAACCCTGAGGAGCAGTCATTAAAAATCATGTAGAGAAAGTTATCAAAATTATTATATCAGTAAGTGTTGGCTCTCACTGTTTAAAATTTATTTCAAGGAGACTGATATATTCAGCCTTCTGGAACTTGGAGTACCTTTGTGCAAATAACTCATTTTTCCCCTTACCCAAACAATGACAAAACTTTGGCTCAGATCAAGCCAACAAAGTTGTACATACTTTCAGACAAAATGGAAAGATAAAAACACTGGTTCCAAGTCAAAAACAGATGTGTTTTGGGGTTTGTACATGTATCTGCTTGAAAGCAACAGGAAATGAAAAATTAGCTCAATAGAAAAACACAGTGCTGCTGTTCTTTCATCCAAAAGATTTGAAGTAAATACTTGTATCCTGGGAGCTATTTCATTTCCTGGGAGATCACATCCTGCATTGCAAAGAATAGATGGCCTAAAGGCCATGATTAAGGGTACGCTTACGTGCAACACTACCTATCAATACTTTTGATGCTGTAGTAACTTATATAAATTATTAATCAAACCCTGAAGTAGTGGACGGAATTCGGCACCCCACGTCACCATCAGAGACAGAGAGGTTTTCTCATTTTTGTCTCTGCAGGAGGGAATCCATGCAGAATAAAAAAAAACCCTGAGGAGACAGACCATCGGTTCATGGATGTTTAGATATTCTCCTAGGTGGAGGGAAAAAACGAGTAGATTCATATAATTTCAGAAGGAAAGGGTTTTGAATTAGGACTTCAAACACTTAGTGTGGCAATGGGTAAGAAAAGAGAACCTCAGTGTGACTCCAGAAAAAGCTAAGTCTTAAAGAATTTTTTTACAGATTAAATTGAGTAATTTGTTTTGCATTGACAAGCAACCTCAGAGCAACTGCCGTTACATTTTTGGGTACTATCTGATTCACCTAAGTATCTAATAATAAAAGTACAAGTTCTTACTCTAACTTTATTGCTGTGTTTTGGGGTTTTTTATATAATGTTTGTTGGTTTCAACACTCAGAGCCAAATGAGATTCTTTTTTGCCCTTTTTTTCTTTTAGTTTTTTTGCCTTTTTTTCTTTTATTTTTTTTCTGGATAAATTTTCCCTGTGTTGGGCAAAAAGTTAGGTGGAGTTTCTTGCCCTCTAAATCATTCTTATTACAGTAATGAGTATGTCCACTGACCCTGTGTACCACAGTATTCTAGCTACCTCAGTGGTTTCCAGGTTTTTGGTAGTCACTGACCTATTTCCCCATTTCATTGTCTATCCCTTCATTCCCTCTCCCACCACTGTCCTGTCCTCCCTTCGAGGTTCCCACCAGCCGCTCGCTCTTCCCCTGCTCACTGCAGCAATGCTGGGCTACAGCCGACGCTGCTAAGCAGAGGCACCGACCCTCTCTGTGCACTCCATGCAGCAGCCTCTAATGTTTCACCAGCTGAGGGCTCCTCAACTAAATCCATTTCAGCAACAGACATGAAGTGTAAGGGTAGAGACTTGCAGTTGTGGGATGCAGGAACACGCTACTGTTGCATTTTGCATAGGTAACAGTAAAGTAAGCACTAAGGAGTGCACTTTCTCTTCTTCTATTTGAACTGTGGTGGTCTTGCTGAGAGGTTTTCTCAAGAACATATTTCTTGGGAAGCATCCCTCAAGCCATTCCTATCACACAGTCAAAAGTTCAGGTTTAGTGCTACTTTCTTCAGCCTTGAAATAATAATTTTTTCATCTTCCATGGTAGAAATAAACATTTCTGTTTAAATTTGAACAGCTTGGTTTTTTCAGCATGGAAGAAAATAATTCAACCTGCTTACTATCATTTTGTATGTTCTTTTAGAATTGGTGGGAGGAAGAGTATATGAAAATGTATCTCAAAGTGGCATATGTTCTGAAAGGTGCAAATCTTGTAAGCTGAGATAAAATATATGGCTTTCTTATCTGGCTATATAAAAACATACTCTTGGAGATCAGCAGTCTTTGCACTTGGCCTTCATAACTTTTCATAAACATTCAGAGAAGACTTCAGATGCAGATTAATACTGATTTCAAGCGTATGTCACTTGCTCTAGCTAGGCTGCTTTTCCTTTTAAGAGTTCTTTGGAGCTTTAAGTATTGTGATGAGAATTATCAAACTGAAAAAAAACCAACTTGTTTTGTTAAAAGTCTTTCCTCAAGTAAAAAAGCACGTATTTGTAAAAGTGACCTTTAAGTGACAACACTTCAAAGAGTTCAACAGTAGTGGAAACTTTATTTCTACAATGAATTATGAAATATGAATTATGAAACATGAATCACAAAACATGAAATACGAATTGTGATAAGTTTGTGAACTTTATGAGCTAAATAAATCTATCACACTCAAAAACTTAAGAGGTATAGGAGGCTGTTCAGGCATAGGAGGAGGAAGGCACTATGCAATGCAGCTTAGAAGTCCATCTACTTGACTGGGGCCCAAGTCTATACCATTGAATCTACCAGGCACGATCACACCCCTGTGGACGTGTACAGAAAGTTTGTAACAGTCGCTCCATGTCCTCAGTTTGAATCAGAGTGGAGTCCCTTTGCCTATAGAGATATTAATGGATAATTGTAGGGAATGTCCTTTTAAAGTTTAAAAACCTCTACATATTTCTATGTCTAAAAAAAAGACAAAAACCATCAATGTATTACTACTATTAACTAATATCCTTTGGTTTATTTTAGCCTACTAGATGGGCCAAAAATGGCTAATCATCATACAAATAGTGTTGCTAGGATTTCCCAGAGTACTGTCATAAATTTAACCTTTCCATGTATTCCTTGGAAGTAACCTCTCATTAGGGTTAGGTCTTCATTTCCCTTGTTTTAAAGGTCAAGAAATAGCATCACACTAACATGAGACTAAGTTTCTGGTTGCATCACTAGTGCTCAAAAAACCTACTTGCTGCAAAGCCCCAAAAAACCTGAACTCCTGTGGAAACTTCAATTCTCTAGTGCCTATTGAGCCAGGAGATTTTTGCAACAACTAGACAACTTTCTGAAACAAGTCAGCATGTATTAGCCAGCTGGAACTGCATTTGAGATCCATAGCTAGAGGGCTAAAAAATCTCCTCCTAGAAGTCTATACAGGCAGCCAGTTCTTAACAAAGCCTCTGGAAGCCCAGTCTTCCCTTCTAGTTATTGCAATTGTTCCATGTTTGCCACCTTCCTAACTACCACATTTCTGGCTGATAAAGGATTTCTTCATGTCATGGTGAGACATCTTTACTCCTGTGAAAATATTCCTTTAAGCCATAAGTACGAAAACCTATTCCAGCTTGTGGCACCACAGACAAAAAAAGTCCTTTCAATCCAAGCAAACAAATAAAAGCTGTTTTGGTAAACCAAGTCAAGCATGTTTTAATGAAAAAACAGAACTTCTAATGTCATGTATTATGCAATATCTAGAAGGAAATGTTCTCTCTTCAATGAAATCAAGTGTTTTCAGCTCATTAAAACCAAGAAAAGTATTTCAAAAATCCCAAAACACTGTGATGATTTCTTAATGAACTGCTTTAAAAATTTCATTTTGTTATAGCTGACATTATGACTTCTTCTCCTTGCTTAAAGCAAAACAAGTTTTAAATTATATGAATTTTTTACAGAATGAATTTTCATTTGTCTTTCTAAATATTATAACCATATCAAAAGTAGTTAAGATGATCTTTTTTATTATTCCTACAATATAAAGTCCTATCTTTAATGGAAACTTTCTAAATAATATATCAGTAATTAAACTATGTTTGTAATTACTGACAAGTTAATTTCCTTTGTTTTATTTCAACAAAATCATTCACTATGTTTCTTTGGTGTCTGATACTGTTATATGTTGTGTTCCAAATAACAATAAGTACAATACTTCCCACCTGTAACTTGCATGGAAGGTTATATATAAAAGAGGTGGTGATCAGCAAAATCAGAAACTTGGTACATATGCAACACAGTATTGAAAATTGACATCAAATTACTATGGATGAATAACAAGGAAATGGATTTCTGACAACTAATAGGAATGTCTAGAAATTCCTATGTCTACAGGGTTCTTCTCAATATAGTAGGGTACTGTTAGATGTTCCTTATAGCTAGTTCCATGCACTTTGACATTATGAATCATACTTCGAAGTCACACAATGGAATTTTTAAGCAAAAATTTTCTTCAAATAATGGAGATGCATTGTGCCTAAAACATTTGAGAGCAATACATCAGTTCATAGGAAATGTTAATTAATAAAAGTTTTATAGCTTAAGGACAAAGGTTTGAGTTCAAATCAGAGACATTGTACTATTGCAGAAGAGCCAATGGGCATTAAGGGAATTACAAATATTTCCTGAACTACGTCAAAATTAAGTTTCCTGCTCCAGTGATTATGTAATTGTAAAAAGTAGAACAATGTTTTGTGCAACCCTGTAACCCAGCAGTACAGAGACCGAGAGAAGTGAGGACACAGGATATGTGTAGAATAGTACAGGCATGGCATTGTGAGAGAAGGGGCACAGCCTGTGCTCCTCCCTCTTCCCCCTGCTATAAACAACTCACCCACGGTCAGTTAAAAAAAATGCAGACCTGAAGCTGGGAAAATCTATCTGTAGAGGAAGCAAGGAGGACAAAACATAGACTCTAACATGCAAAAATGTGACTATAATACTGAGTTGCAGACCACTGGAGAAAGAGCAAGGCATAAAAGCATGTTAAAAAACGTACAAAAATAACCCCACATGAATCGAAGGTGTGTGAAAGAAAGAAAGAAGGAAGGAAAAAGGAGCAGAGAAGAAGAAACCACCAACATCAGCATCATATTCCTCACAGTGAAAGACTTGAGAGAGGACTCCAGATGCTGACAACTCACCGTAGACCCCACCTACGACTGCCATCACCAGATTGAAGTTACAGAGAGGAGAGCTCAGAGGAGCCTTGGAAGGGTGAGAATAACACCAGAAAAAGGGTTGTAAACAACTTTAAATGTGTTGTTATTATATTGAGAGTTTTTTCAGTATTAATTTCTTTTTTCTTTCTTCTAATTAAGTCTGGACTGCTCATAATTCTCTGATTAAACTATTAAGATTTCAGATATACTAACAATAAATACTTGGCTTTACACATTGAGTCTCCTTTTCATCCATAGCAATATATTGAGGTTAAAAAGAGAAAGGAGCTGGTACAGCAGTCACTCAGGATTCTGGAAAATATCAAAGAAAGGACTCAAGTAGCATTTTTGCATATAAAAGAGCTTCAGGTTGTTCTGGGCCCATCAGCTGGTAAAGTTCCATTAATTACACCAGTCAAGTATCTTGTTTCTGGTCTCTCTATTTAATCAAAAAAAGCCATTCTGAATTCCACTGCTAAATCAGTAAGTGTATTTACACTAATGGAAAAAACAAAGTGGGAAAGAATGAGGAAATGAGATACACTATGTTTTTTCTGCTCTTACTAGTCAGAATTTGCAACATGGATTTAATCATTGTTTGAAGCTGGGGAACTAGGCATTCAATCATTTGTTTGATTTTAAAATGTTGAGAGCTACTGTTAATTTCAATTGTTTTGTTGAAATAAAATTCTTCATTGTTTCTCTTCTGTGTTCAATATTGGTATATTAAAATATATGGCAATAAAAAGCAACAAAAACAATTATAGTTGAAAACAAGCACAATAAAAACTTATAGATACCTAATTTGGCAACTGCAAAGCTTCCTAACAGCTATTCACTTTTAATCACTCCTAGATGATAGCAAAACATTGCTGTTAGACTTATGCATTATTCATACAGAATAATAACCATCTATGATTATGTACTACTTACACATTAGTACTTTGCACTTATCAGCAATAGCAGAAATCAGGTAGAGGAGTAAGGCAGCAATACAGAGAGGTGAACTAAGAGAAAACATTCACTTTTTATTAACTAGATGTAATTATTTATCACAGCAGACAAGTGTTGAGGAAATCATTTACACCCCTTGTCAGAGGGAAGAGTGAAACAGAGGTGATTAATAAAAAAAGACTGATACAAAATGCTTTAGCATTAGAATCTGTTTAACCAAGAGGAAGCGTAAAATTATGATTATTGTATATATTGTGCATGTGTTGAACTGGCGCTGTAATTTATTGCACAAGCCACTAGAGCTGGTTTCAACTTGTTTCCCAGAAGTTTTTCACAGGTGCCGGGCCTGACTCTACTCTCATTTTCATAAGTAGACATAAAGAGTTTAGAGTTAGCATGTTATAAAACTCCCCAAAACAAATGCTGTGCATACCACATTGAATATGCACCATTTGTGCATTTGGGAAGGGGTGCTTTCTGCTGTCTTTTAACCAAGACTACATTTTGTAGTATTAAAAACGTTTAACAACACTCCTAATATTATCATAACTGTAGTCCGTCACGAGGGATTGCATACAGCTGCCTTGTTTTACTCTGTAAAGATAATTCATTGTTAATCACAAAGTTTGCGTGATTTTTTGTGTATTATAAATACCATCTCATTTTCATCACAGGTAGCTCCCACAAGTAGAGTGCTGACAGTGGATGGGTGCAGGTGTTGTAAGAATGACAAGAAGTTGTGTTTTATGTGAGAGGGCACTGGGAATGCACCCTGGGGGTGACAAGAGAGATAAGCTGATCAAAAGAAGTGTGGCCAGCAGGTTGAGGGAAGGGATTCTGCCCCTCTACTCCACTCTCATGAGACCCCACCCGGAGTCCTGCGTCCAGCTCTGGAGCCTCAGCACAGGAAAGACATGGACCTGTTGGAGCGGGTCCAGAGGAGGGCCACCAAAATGATCAGAGGGATGGAACACCTCTCCCATGAAGAAAGGCTGAGAGAGTTGGGATTGTTCAGCCTGGAGAAGAGAAGGCTCCAGGGACATCTTATTGCAGCCTTCAAGTACTTAACAGGGGCTTATAAGAAAGATGGGGAGAGACTTTTTAGCAGGGCCTCTTGCGATAGGACAAGGGGTAATAGTTTTAAACTAAAAGACGGCAGATTTAGACTAGACCTTAGGAAAAATATTTTCACAATGGGAGTGATGAAATAGTGGCACAGGTTGCCCAGAGAGGTGGTAGATGCCCCTTCCCTGGAAACAATCAACATCAGGTTATACGGGCTCTGAGCAACCTGATTTAGTTGAATATGTCCCTGCTCGTTGCGGAGAGGTCAAAAGGTCCGTTTCAACCCAAAGATTCTATGATTCTATGATTAGAGGTCAAACCTATGTAAACAAGATTGGTTGTTGTCTGCTACTAACTGCTTCATCAGGAAAAAGATGCAGATATGGCCTTCTTCAGATAACTGGAGGAAGTCTTACATTTGCAGGCTCTTGTTCCCCATAAAGGGGACTTAAACCACCCTGATATCTGCTGGAGGGGCAATACAGCAGGGCACAAGCAAACCAGAAGTCTTCTGGAGTGTATTGATGACAGCTTCTGGACATAGGTCATTAAGGAGCTCTTGAGGGGAGATGCTCTGCTGGAGCTTATAATTAGAAACAAGAAGGAACTGGCTGAGGATTGAGGGTTAGGGTTGGCACCCTTGACTTCAATGATCATGGGATGGTAGAATTCAGGATTCTGAAAGAAGGGAAAAAAACAAAAAGCATGTTTGCAGCCGTGGACCTCAGGAGACTCGATTCTGCCTTGTTCAGGGACATAGTTGGAAAGATCCTATAGAATATGGTCCTGCAGAGAAGAGGGGTCCAGGATCACCTCCTGCAGGCCCAAGGATGGTTCATTCCCATGTAGAGCAAGCCTGAAGTGGTAGGGGGGCTGCTTGCATGAACAAGGATACTGTCTGAGTGCCTGGAGTTGAATCTGGTAAGGGATATGTGCGTGTCAAGAAGAACTGTTTCTACAGGTTTATTAAGAGCAAAACAAAGACTTGGGAAAGCATGGTCCCACTGCTGAATGGGGCAGAGGAACTGGTGACAAAGGACACAGAAAAGGTACTCAGTGCTTTATTTGTCTCAGTCTTTACTAGAAAATTCAGAAATCTTAGGCACCTTAGACCCAAGGAAAAGTCTGGAGCAAGGAATACTTACCCTCAGTGGAGGATCAGGTTAAGGAACACTTAATCTGGAGGTACACAGTCCCTGGGATCTGACAGGATGCTCCCACGAGCACTGAGGGACCTGACAATTATCACTATGAGGCCACTGTCAATCACATCTGAAAACTTTTGGTAACTGGAAAAAAGAAAATGTCACCTCTATCTTCAAGAATGGCAAGAAGGTGGATGCAGGGAACTACAGGCCAGTCAGTCTCACCTTGATCCTTGGAGGAAATAATCCTAGAAACCATTTCCAAACATAGGAAGGTCAAGAAGGTGACTAGGTGTAGTCAGTATAGATTTATGAAGAGGAAGTCATGCTAAGCAACCTGATAACCTTCTACAATGAAATAACTAGCTCAGCTGACAAGGAAGTGGATGTTGTTAATCTTGACTTTAATAAGGCTTTTGACATTGTCTCCCATAATATCTTCATAGACAAACTGATGAAGTATGGAATAGATAAGTGGACAGTGAGGTGAACTGAAAACTTCCTGAAGTCTTGGGCTTAAAGCAGTGTGATCAGCGGCAAGAAGTCCATCTGGAGGCCCATCCACAGTGGTGTATCCCATGGGTCAATACTGGCTCCAGTACTGTTCAACATCTTCACTAATGACCTGGATGGTGAGACAGAGTGCAGACAATACAGAACTGTAAGGAGTGGTTTACAGCCAGATGGTTATTCTGCCTTTTAGAGAGACCTTGACAGGCCGGAAATCTTATAAAGTTCAACAAAGGGGAAGGTAAAGCCCTAAACCTGACAGGGAATAACTCTATGTACCAGTACATGCTGGGAACTGACTGTCAGGAAAGCAGGTTTTCAGAGAAGTATCGGGGGGGGTTGGTGCACCCCAAGGTGCCCATGATCCAGTAATGTACCCTTGTGTCAACAAGGCCAGCAGCATCATGGGCTGCATTAGACAGTGTAGCCAGCAAGTCAATGGAGGTGTTCCTTCCCCTCTGCTCTGCACCGGTGAAGCACACCTAGTGTGTGAGGTCAAATGCTGGGCTCCCCAATACAAGAAAGACAGGGATATGCCATAGGGAGTCCACCAAAGGGCCAGAAAGATGATTAAGCATTTGAAATATCTTGTGTAAGAAGAGGCTGAGAGAGCTGGAACTGTTCAGCCTGGAGCAGAGGAGGCTCAGGAGGTTTTTACTAAAGTCTATAGATATCTGATGGCAGTGAGTGAAAAAGAAGGAGCCAGACTCTTTTCAGTGGTACCCAGTGATACAGGACACAATGGGCAGAAACTGAAATACAGAAGATCCCATTTAAACTTAAACTCTGGATCAGGTTCCCCACAGTTCTTGAGTCTCCATCCTTGGAGATACTCAAAACTCAACTGGTCACAGCCCTAAGCAACACATGGTGGCTGACCTTTCTCTGGAGAGGGAAGTTGCATTAGATAGTCTTCAGAGGTACCTTCCTGCCTGATGATTTTAAGTTTCCAATCTGTTCCTGCTTGCTTCAGGAAAGTAACTTGCCTCATTTCATTGATGATTTTACTCTTTTGTCTATGCCCAACTGGCTACTCTGTTCATTTACAGAGGAACAAACAGTTCCTCAAACTCCCAGTCTCCATGTTATAAAAGAGAAGAAGACATTAGGTCTTTTCTTTCTCACTTTGTCTTTTTTTTTAGTTACTTTCTCTTGACTCTTTCTTTCTTAACTTGCTGCTTTTTCCAGATGCATTTATTCTTTCCTTTTTCATTCCCTCCCACACTTTTTTTCAGGTTCACATCCCCCTTTTTTTCCAATTGCCTATCAGGCTTAAGTGTTTATATCACTCTGTTAGCCTAAGATCTGAACACTTCTCCATCTGCTCTTGTATTTTTGGCATGATTAAAGAGGGAAGTGTTGTCAGTGAGCCTGAGCTGTTTTGTTAATGCACTGGCAAATATTGTTCAACATTTTTTTTGTGTGTGTTAAAATTGTACAGGGTTTGATGTAATTTAATTTGGAGGGAAAAAAGGTTTCAAATCATTAAGGGTTTTATTGCTTTTAACTTTGATGCTTAATGGATCAATGGGCTGTTACCAATCCTTTTAACAAAATGATCAAATAAAACCAAACCAGATAGAATGTACCAAAATGCAACATTTCATTTAGTTAGCTCAAATCAGTTCTCATGTAGCAACTTTTGTGTTTTAAAAATATTTATCATTGCAGTTAATGATGGAAAAATATCTGTTGAAATCACAAACACCATAGCACAGAAATACCTTATCTAATCAGTTCTGCTATTGTTGCCATTATATATATATCTGTAAGAAAATAAAGCACAAAAAGACTGAATGCAGAGGAATACAATGACAGAGAACAGGTTCCTAATCCTGAGACTAGAATCCTATAATTTGGATCATCCCTTAATATGAGAGAGGAAGTTGACGATTCCTCAATGGTTATTTCACCACATTGTCTTATTATATCTCCTTAAAGACCATCTAAAGAGGTCTTTTCTGTAGGAAAAGAACAACGAATCTGTCTCTCTACTTGCCTCCTGTAAAATTTCTCAACAGTACATGCTCTAGTGACTGACATTTTGAGACATTTTTTCAGTATCTCATTCTCATTAGGTACAAAAAGATGGTATTTAAATCTTTGCACCCTCTGAGTATATCAAAGTGCTGTTTCAGTATAATTCCTTCTCAGTCCCAGCTGAGAACTTAGTCAACAATTCTAGTCCCAACTTAATGAACTAGCAGTGCCATGGTATTTAAGAGGGATCTTTACCTTTTGCTGTGCTTCAGAACTCATCTTAGGCTTGACATTTCTATTGTAATGAGATATTCTACATTTCTGATTCCTGCTCTGAAGCTGAAGGGAGGTCTGATAAATGATGGGAGGTTTATTTTATTCTTCCCCCTAATTTAGACAATCCTCCCAGGAAGAAGAAAACACTTTTTTTTCCTTATGATCGTTGACCATGGAAAACAATTTTTTTTTCTTTTTAAAAAGAATTAAGATATTTTTATAAGAAAAACTCTTAATGAATAGCATAGATGCAATGGAAAAACTTGGGGCAGTTAATGTAGTCCATTTTCTTGATCAGTTCTCTTCTTGTCACTATGTAGGCATCACTTCTTCCTTTGTGTGAAAGGTCAAGTAAATATAAGGGTGTGTGGGAAGAAAAGAGCTTGTTGAAATTTTCTTCTTTAACTCATTTCTTAGCTGTGTTTCCCCTTGAAGGTCACCCCTGGCCATAACCTCTACAGCAACACCCATAAATTCTTAAGCCCAAGTTTAAGAAATATTTAAACAGTTTGTAAATCTATTCTAGAAAAGGGAAATTATACAAAACCTCCCTGTGGTTCCTATGACAATGCAATAACTGTTGACCATATGTAATACTTCATACCAGTGTTCAATAGAAGAGCAATGTCCCTTATGTCCTGAAATTTCAAACCTGCTGAAGCAATCTAGGGCCACATATTTCTTTGTCATTTGACAAAATATGCTCCCAGGCACAATTCCCAGTTCATTTCAAAGAAAGGTTGGACACATAATTTCATAAAGTGCTTGAAAATTGCCAGTTTTGACCTTTGATGCCATCTTTCAATAATTGAAGGTATATTCAGGCCCAGAGAATTTGGATTCATAGGTTCACCACTGTTTATTATAAACTATACAAGAGAAGCATTGGAAGGCAGAAAAAACTTAATGAGACAGCTTGAAAAAATATCTTACAAGAAGTTGGCAATTGTTTCTGCCAGCACTGTGTGACCCTTATGAATTGTGCTCTCATCTACTTTAATCATTTATAATTACTTACTGCAAAAAAGTGTATCTTAAATCATCACCCACGTAATGTGCTAATTGAGATACAGACGACCAAAGCAAAGGTATTCAGTGACAATGAATATTTCATCAGTATAAGATCATTCTTTATTTCCTCTGAATGTTCCCGTGAAACTAGACAGCATCTTATAAAAAATGTACACAACGAAACTATAGGAGCAGAAAACGTTAACTGAGAAATGCAGAGCAGATTTTAATTTCCTAGATAATAGTGCTTATATGCAATTAAGAAACATAAAAAAAAGGAAAACAAAAAGCTTTTCATTGCACAGGACATGAAAACGCTGGTGCTCAGTAATCAGTTATGTCATCATTTTGCGTGACATTTCTGGGAGTGTTAAAACATTCATTGCATAATATGGTGGGTTGGCCCCTGCTGGCAGCCATGCACCCACACAGCCACTCGCTCACACACACCCCTCCCCGGGACGAGGAATAACATGAGCAAGAAAATAAAGAAGGAGAGCGAGAAAACTCATAGGTTGAGATAAAGACAGGAAGATCTCTTAGTGGTGACTGTCGCAAGCAAAACAGGCTTGACTTGGGGAAATTAATTTCCTGAATTTCCTGCCATTTAATATAAATATCTAATTAGTCTTTTGGGTATTGAAAAACAACAATAACAAAAAAGAAGCAAACATATGCTAAATTCCAAGGGAAATGAAAAAGGAAAACAGTAAGAGCAAGAAGGAGCAGGGGAATGCATGACGGGAAAAAGAATAAAAAGGATAGAATACTAGGAAAAAGATCTTGTCTGGGACTCAGTTGAATAAGAATAAAAGAAAGCATAAATACTGCTGCAAGTTAGTTACTGTTTCCCACTAAAGTTTGTGGAAATATATTTAAAACAAATAACTACTTAAATGACTTACTGAATAGGATTTCTCATTTAAGGTGTCTTTCAGCACACCAGTTCAACACCAAAATGGTTAAGTTGAAACATGTGGCTAAAACAAAGGAGCATCTGCATCTACTGGAAAATTCTTAGAAGAAGAAAAAATAAAATATATGGTTTTGTGAAGAACATGGAGACAGACATATGGAGAGACATATGGTCTGATTTTAAATTGCATGCCATGGGTGCGCCTGATTTCATCCTCAGATTCAGTGAACCAAGCACCTTGAATCAGCTGGCTACACGTTAAGGCATAGTCTTCTGTAATTCACTGAATCCATACTGCCTTTTTGTCTTAGGATGCAGTTATTCACGTGCTTTGCCCCCAGCCATGAAGGCCGTCTTAACATTTTTGCCTCAACAATACTCTAGTACAAATTTCCAGTCTGCTCTCTGTGAGATGGCTAACTGACAGGTTTCACTGAGTCGATGCCAAACTGAGCAGTGTGGTGGCTACTTATGCTGTTGACAAGTCTTGTAGACTAGCAATAGGGAGGAGAAGTCACCCTCTACAAAGCCTGTGCTGATGCTACACACGTTAGACAGTGGTGGACAGAGCAGCTCAGTGGCTCCTACTTTGTTCTTAGCACTCATGTGGAGAGTGGGGGGAAAGTTTATAGGTGTTACCCTTATTCTGAGGCTGTCTTCTGTTTTGCCTAGCTCATAGTAGTTGGGCTAAGGGCTATAATCCCGCACTCTCCACCTTCCACAGGGCGCTGCTTCATCACTGGTGAGATCACACTACCTCTTCTCAGAGCTACTGATGGCACCTTCCCCCTGCTACTGCCCCCAGCAATGTAGCTTCCCCAACTGCCTGGAAGCGAAAACAGCTTTCATATTCTAAGCCATTGCCTTGCTCCTACGGCCTGTTACCCTGCAAAAAAGATCAGACGGTATTAGACCATTTATGACTAGTTCAAGAGCTAAGTCTGGACCTATCCAACTGTATAAGATCTTTCATGGGCACCTACTTCTGTTATAACACATGTGAGTCTGGCATCTGCTTTTTGAGAAATTGAAACCCCTTTATGCTGGGTCCAGTGCTCTCACCCTCACACTGCAAAAACCACTATTGCCCCTGAGGCTTTGAGTCCTATGCTCATGCTCAGCTAAAAACTGTCTCCGTATTTTCTTCAACCAGTTTATGAGGTCCTGTATATTGGTTATGATTTGGGAATGCTTACATTAGATATTTCAATGAAAAAATAACAGGCTTTAAAGGATTAGTAGAATATCACCACAATATCACCAATATATAGAGCTAATTCAAGGCTTCTAGCATTCTCAGAGACCCCAGGCAGAGTTGAGTAGGGCTCTCTGCACTCCTTTGCCTGTCAGGAGCTCTGATCACACAAGTATGCCAAGCTTGGTGTCTCATGCTGTGAATACAAGAGCTGCATCGGGGCCTGTTCAGTGCCACATAGATAAAATGCTGTCTTGGTAGGCTCAGTCTCTTTTTTCTCTACCTTGACGGTGCCTGTATGTACTTTTCTGTCTCCCTCCCAAGCTAGTAAATGCATAGCCATGCTTGCCCGCCGGCAGATTCTGTCCAACATAGTCTTACCCAAGAAGGCCTGTCAAGGCTGCTTGGCAAAACACTCAGGTTCTGCAGACTGAAGTTTTTTTTATCTTTATTTTTCAACTTCCTTGGGTTTCAGTGATTAGATCCAAATCTAATATTAAAAAAAAAACTAATAGATTTTCCTCATACTTTATATATAAGCACTCCTTTAATGGCAGTACAGGGTATATAGAAGTATTTACATACAGATTTTTCAGCAGGAAAAAAACATATTTTTACTTCAAAATCAACCAAAAAAGATCAATTTGGATAGGATTCTATTTACAAAAAAAACCCCAAAAACTTTAAAATTGAAAAACTTTAGAAATGTCAAAGCATCCTCTTTCAAAATTTTGTATTTGAAATTCTGAATTGTTAATGTTTTAAAAAGCTGTAGTTCACATTTCAACAGCTTTTTCTTTCCTCTTCATCTTGTCACAGGGAATAGAAAATTTTGGTATTATCAATTCTGAAACAGCTGAAAGACCTCTTTCTACCAGATTCTAAAACCAGCTGTGTTATTTTTGCATTGGAGTAACACTGAAGGTGTTCTTCAACCATGAATTCTCTTCTTTCTCTGTAGATTTTATTCTTATTTGTAAACAAATATGGAAACACAGCTACTTACCAACCGGTTGTTCCTACATACGAGCACTATATAGTGCTATATAGTCACAAAGGACTCTTTGCAGAAGCTGGAAGGAGGCTCAGTGTTATTCCTGTCCTCCTACTCAGACAGTGCAAAAACATCATAAAGACAAATGTGTGGCCATATTGGATGATGTGTTAAAGCTGACCTTCAAAATAACAGTTGGCCTTTAAAGTTGGCCTTTAAAATAACAAAGGTCCTCAGATAGATGTAAACAAACATATCCTCAACAAAGGTCTGGAAAAAGTGGAAGGACAAAGTCAAAATTTAAAGAAGGATGAAAAAGAAGAAGAAACACCTCAGAGTATTTGAAAGTTGCTAATACTTACTATTGAAAATAAAATGTAAACACAGAACTAACAATAGACCAACCTAGAGGTATTAAGAGGAGAACAGTACTATAAATTAGCTGTTATAACAAAAAATTGACTGAATGATTCTAACTATAATATTTGTACAGAAACATAGAAGTTATTTTTAAATAACGGTGGGGCTATGTAGAAAAAGTTATCTTGTAAATAGTGCCTCCCTTGGTCCAACTATCAACAATTTCTGGGTTATGACTGAGAGCAAAAAAAATGCACCTGTTTTTATTGTGGTGATCTGTGATCTACTGTATACCAGGAAAGTTTAGGCAGGTGGGACTGTTTGTAAGTATGTGATTCATATAGAGAAAAGGACTTGATAACGGAGGATTTTAACTGTTTTAATATCTATTAGGAAAAGCAGACAGCAGAACGGTCTATAGAGCAATTTATCAGAATTAATTATTCACCATTTTTTACTGCATAATCCAAAGCCAAACAAAAACTTACAGCAATATGTGCTTAAAGGCAAAATAATAAAATCCAAGGCTCACAACAGTATGCAACAATCAGGGATCAAGAACAACTAAACGCTATCAAAGCACCTAAAAGTACTAGAAAAACCAAGGAAAAGATCCATACATCCATCACTGCAGTGGAAAATAACAGGTAACTCAAAAAAGCTGAAGTGCTGATGCCTTCTGAATCAGTCTTCGCTAAAAAGGTCAACTACTGACATACAGCTAACAGAGTTGCCATAAGTGACAGCACAGAGTGAGAAAACGAGAGGTTAGATAGTATGCAGACAAGTCAGTTGTGTTACACACATGGCTGGACCTAGTAGTCACAGAAGTGGCTGATGAAGTCTTAGAACCACTGAGGGCAACGCAGAAAGATATGAAAAGATAAGGAACAGGAACACATAATGCTAGCTTTTAATTAGCTGAAAAGAAGGGAATGCTTTTTGGGGAATAATTTAAATTCACAGGAATATTTTGGTAAAAATAATTGGATTTTTTTTATAAGCATAGAAGAAAATTGTTAGCACAGATTAGTTAGAAATGTATCTTATTAGACCACTGTAAGTGAATTACTACATAGTAGATGCTAAATTCATTGGTAAAGTGTATTCAGAGAGCAGCCATGCGTAGTGCACTATAAAAATGGAGGATGCTGTCAAATAGGGTTCTGATATGATTTGTTGTAGATGCATTGCCACTGCGCTTTTCCCCCCCTTAATGATCTGGAAGGTGGTATAGCTATTTTTTATATTTTCAGAAGATAACAAGCTGGAAGAGATTTTTTATGTTTAAAGGCAAGACTGGAGTTCAAAATCACCTTGGTTAATTAGAAAAAAAAATGGTCTGAATTCATGAGGAGAAGAACAAGTTAATAGGATTTGTACAGAAAAGTCTTGAAGACTCAATTACAAATTGCACAAACACACAAAACTGTTACATGGTTGCAGAACTAAATACCTACCCTGATATGTAAACTCATAACGAGTCATAGTCACACCCCAAACTGCTAAAGGTCTTGCCTGGATATTCATGCCAAGAAAGACCCATTTGCAGAGAATCTATAGGACAATAATGAGGATCTACAAACATCTATAGATAACTAGATTAGAGAGCATCAATTTGAATAGCTCCAGTGATAGCATAGCATAGCACTGCACTGTCAAGTATTAATAGCTGTGTCTGGCCAAAATCAGTACCCTGTGGTGTAGAAAGAATGGAATATACTGTAGATTTTTCTGAGTAGGAAATGACGTCTATAACAAATAAACTTTCCTAGTAACATCACTTGTAGCACTTGCATTCTCACAGGTCTAATTAATGTTTATAAAATAATCAGCTGTTTGAGGGTATTTACTTTTTTTTTTCTTTTTTAAGCTTTGGCATTAATCTTTGAGTATTCATTAATAGAGAACAATAAAAAAGGAAAAAAGGAAAATAGGAGAAAAAACACAACGATGACTATTTCCTCACAAGGTGTTAAGAAAGATTGAAGTCAACATAAAAATAAGATTTTATATACTTGGCCCTGAAAGAGATGTTGTGCCTCCAGTTTCTATTTCAATTACTTAGCCTGACTGCCTCTCTTAAATGCAGCTTTGCTAAAACATACTGGAGTTACCTGCTAACATACTAAACTGTCGTGTCCCCCTCTTCATCATGTTGTTGCTAATGGTAAAACAAAAAGGCCCATCATAGTTAATTATTCTTACATTTTTATATCTCATGGTTGATTATTTTGATAACTAAAAGGGTCTCAGAGCTTTACGGAGCTTCACTTGCAGCTGAGTATTTGGCAGATTTTCTTCCATTTGGTTTACTTCATGTCTAATATGGTGAAAGTTATCTTTGAGACTTCTGTTCTTTTATTAAATCCAGCTCAGGTTGGTCTGATGGAGACAGGCTGTTGCACTCACAGAAAGCAAGACTGTGTAATGCTTGCTTCCATAGAAAAATATGCTAAGACTATGTATTTTATATATAAGTATAAAAACATATATACAAAAAAAAAAGTATAGAGTTTTGCAAAGTTATTTTATTTCACACTAATCAATCACCAGGAATTTAGGTAAGTTTTCTATTACCAGAATGGCACAGGAAAGTAAAAATAAAGTTAATTGTATTTTAATGTTTTCTATCATATTTTCAAAGAACAGTATGACCTATACAAATAATTTGTTTCCATAACATTTTAAAAGTTATTTAATATTGAAACGCTAATTCCATAAGAATGCAATTCTTCTCCATGTAGAGGTACGGCTCAAGATGTCTTCATTACTCACATACTGCTTAAACTTTATGCTAAGTAGTGCATAAGTCTTGTGTTGATGATCTGCACAGGAATGAATTTCCCTCTAGATGCCCAAAAGGAAATAATTTCAAATTTACTTTCATTTCTAATCATAATTCCTTTAAATAAAAAAAATAATAATCTTGACTTGGAACATGTTGGACACAGGAGATGAAGGGAGAAGAAAGATGAAAACTAAAACCATAGATAATTTACTATAGATGTTACACAAGTCTTATTTCTATGGAAGTAAATGAATATTTTGACACTAATTTCAATAACACAGTATGAGACTCATAAAATCTTGAGAAGATGCTAAAACTATTTTAGATGCCAGCTAAGATGAAAATGTTCTTGTTCAAAGAGAAAGAAAGAAAAAAAAGGATTAAAAAATACTTTCACATCTGTGTGAACAAAGCATATCTTTCATTGTCTTTCTTTGGGGGACTGGAAGATTGCATTTGAACACCATGTCTCTACATTCTGTAGGTCATTTTTGGGTTTTACATTAGACTTCAGTGAATAAATATTTATTATGAAAAATCTACAGGTTTTTATCTGTTCATAAAAATGCACTTTTTTCATGAGGCAAAAAAACAGAGTATTTAATTCCAAAACCCAAGTGGAGATCAGCATAGACAAGAATTAAAATATGAAATAAAAATTTTTTTCTTTTGTCATGAGTAATTTAATCACATATAAAAGGGATAATAGAAAAAGTTCAGGAAGCTGTTGCTCATCGAAAGCTTTTAAAAAAGAATTGTCTAGAAGATAATTAGTCCATTTTTAAGAAATTAACAGCAAAAATCCAATTGTTTTTCATGGAACTACAATTTCATCCAAGATTGTTCAAAGTATTGGTGACAAGTTAGATTTCATCTAAGTTGTACGATCCAAAATGTAAAAGAGAACTGGATTTGCCAGTTTGCTAGTGGCTCCTAATATACATAAGAACTATTATTTTAAGCAGAGCAATGTGTGAATGTGATACTGCCTCTGAAACCTGAGTGATCTGTCAGAATTATCTTACCCTTCTCTGTTGCAGCATTGCATTGTACTTTAGAGACATTTGCAGAGGACACTGTATCAAAAGCTCATTTTAAGAAAATGTTAAGAGATCCCTTTACTCTCTACTAAAATATCCTTGTGGAGTCAAGATACTTTTTTTATATTAGAGTACAGTTAAACCAGGTTTTGTTCATTGTCAGGGTGATGCCTCATGACCTCGGGACATTCATGTGCCCTACACTGCAGGCAGGTAGCCCAACATCATACGTTACCCTCTCTGTTCAAGTGCTCCTTGTGAGTCTGAGGTCAGAGACGTGGCAAACGTGGATAGGATGGATCCTTTGGGGAAGCCTGATACGATGTTCACAAATCTATCTCCTCGGTATATTGAGACTTGTGTGTCATATGAGTGGTTCACATAGTTTACAAAGCTGTAGCGGCCAGGTGAAGGCACCAGAAAGGAACGGGGTACCCATTAGACACCATTGCCTAGTTCGGGGGTCCAGAGCACAAAGTCTGGATATTTTTAATGTATGTCTCCCACTTGCTCTCCGCAAAGGAAGAAAATTTGAGAATAGCCTTGCTAACCTTCATCACAGCTTTCCCCTTGGAAGACTTACCCATACCATACCAATAAGGCATT
>NW_010533768.1:57220-59433 GCF_000687285.1 Phaethon lepturus
TTCCTGGTGAGAATCAAGAGGTATGAGGATACATTATGCAGTGGTCACTCTCTTGAACATGGATTTATATTCCCAAAGTTTGACAGAAACACGGCAACATTACGACATCAGCCAGCAGCACATGATCTCTATTTTATCTGTTCGCATCCAAAAATTTTGGAGACATTGTTGGTTGTGCAGCATCACATCACAAAGGCTGTGCTGGGCCATCACTCCACATTTGTTTATCAGGCTTAGACCTTCCAGTTGAGCTGGAGCTAAGCAGTTGTAGTGAGTAAGTTTACAAAAAAGGTACAAAAGACAAAACAATCTGAGAGAGCCGGAGCAACCTTTGTAACGTCCTCACACAGTGGCTGCTGCACCTGCAGGATCAAGTCCACCATTTTCCCATGCAGTGTTTTTGTTTACACCAATGACCAATTCAGAGGCAGTTTAGGCAGCAAGTGTCATGGCATCACTTGGTAATGAACAGGAACAGAATAAGGAGCAAGAGAAATGAGGGAGAAACATAAGCAGGAACTGAAACCAGGCTTGTGAATCCTTGCTGAAGTCATCATGTTAGGTAGGTGATAAACGGTCAATCTGGTATTTCTGTAGGTGGCCTTCACAGGACTTACAGTCATAAAAACAGAGGTCTGTGGGAGAACTTTCCTTCAGACACTTTGAACCTCAAGTTTCAAAGAGTGTTCCATACTTGGGAGCAGACTAAATCTAGTCAGACATAAATCCCCAACAATGCTCACAGATTACATTTAGGAGACACAGCACCAGCTGCTTGAGTTTGCCGATCCACTTCTACTGGCATAGCCACAATATCCACCTAGGTCTCCAACCATGCTCTGACAGTTGCCACTAGCAGATGTTTAGGAAAGAGCTCAGTTATAGAGTAGCCCTTTAGAATACCCTTCCAGCTTCTGTCAACCACTCATTAAGTAACATTTAGATGATTGATTGCTACCCTTGTGTCTTCCATGAATTCTCCTGTTTGAAACTAGTTATACTTGTGCCCTGCACAATGTCCAGTGGCAATATAATCTGACTTTATGAAATGGCCTCTTCTGGTCATTTTTAATAAAATAGTCATAATTTTCAACAATAATTTAACAGTTCAGTACAAAAAATAGAACCTAAATTTCAATTTGAATTATTGATATTACTAGTTATTTATATATTATGTTCACATTTAAATTTTCATGCATTCTATATTATGCATAAAATAGCTGGTTTTTAATGAGGGGACTTACTTGGATATTAAAACTGTTGTGTACCAGAGGCTTGTAACAAATTTTGCTGTTACTTTTCTCTGGGCAAACAATAAACTACACTGACCTACATTTAGATTGTAATTTTTTTTGTAAGCTCAGAACTGCTGACATTAAAAAGCTTTGTGCTACTTCAGTGGAACAGTCTTAACTTTTATTGATGTACAGCCAGCAAATGAAACAGCAATTACCATCTGCATATGTTGGTACAGTGACAATCATGGCTTTGTAAAGTAGCAAGTAGCGATTTTAATTGACCATTTACAAAAAAAAAAAAATAATAATGACAAAGAAAAAAGACTCTCTGTTTTGCAGCAAGCTGTGAAGATTAGTTACATCATTTCCTTTCTGCTCATTTTGGATTGATGATAGAAAAATATTAGAATTGTTAAAAAAAATGAATGCCTACTATACTTTTACATATTGATATAGACAGCATAAGTTCCAAAAGATGTTTACCTTAGTTTTCCATGAAGTTTCTCATTTAATCTTTACTAGTTTTCCCTGCTGTCATAAGAAAAAAGAAACAGAGGTGCAATCTGACTTCAGGTTAAAGGATTAACAAGTATTAAATGAAAATGTCTGATGAAGTATTTGAAAACTATCAACATGAAATAATTCCACTTTAATAAATAAATTGTGTCCCATCCTGATAAAGTTCATGCTCTAACTAGCCTTATTTATTTGCTCAAGAAGGAGGTTATCATATTCAGACAAGAGACCTCCAAAGGTTTTACTTTTAGTGGATTCTAATGGATTCAGGTTTCTTCATAAGGAAAATTTCACAGGCTTGATTTATTCAAAATTAATTGGAGGGAAGAAAGAAGAATCAGGGATCAGAATAGAGAGGAAGAAGCAGTTGGGAAGTGTTGAAATAAAAAGATGTGCTGGTAACAGAAGAAAAAGCCGTTGCTGGAGCGCTCACAGCTAACAGTACTCATCCATTCCTGC
>NW_010533768.1:59464-60375 GCF_000687285.1 Phaethon lepturus
AAGCTGGGGGGGATTAGCAAAATAAACACCTCAGAACTCACACCTGAAGTGATTCTTCCTCCTGTTTATTAATTTTTCAGAGAGATAAATAAAAATAAATATCCTATACCTCACAGCAAAAGAAAATTATTCTCCTTCCCTTCCGTTTCTGATGAAACCTGGCAGTTGCACAAGTGGCTTAATCAGAGATGAGTCTTAGCCAGTCTGCCTTTTCATGGATTCATTGCATCCTCCTCTCTCTGCACTGTTTTTCTAAACAAGTGTGTTAGCTGATACTGCTAATTAAAAATGGGTAATCAGTTAAGATTGATGGAATATAAAAGTTGCAGGGCTTGGATAATAACAAGGGCATCTCAGGCAAATCTGATCTGCCCTGTTTGCCCTCCCTAGGAGTAGGGTTCCTTTCTCTTAAATACGGGCTATAATAACATACTAGGAGATGTTCTTAAATAGGTAAAAGTTTAAATAAATCACATGAAATGTCCTTTGTTATGAGCTGTATTAGGGCACACACAGGTTGAGTGGTTGGCAGGGTCAAATAAAACTCCATTAGCACCTCACTGTAAGTGCACAGGAAACCTCGTAGTTCTATATCTAACTGGCAGGGCCCACTCCATTTTGATTAATGCCATGCCCAAATGATCTCTGTTGTAGTGTTAAAACATCAGAAAGTTCTTCCCAAAATGAATTGACTGCAGTTTTCATCCAAAGGAACTGCTCCTGGTAGTTCTACGTTAGCTATTGTCCAAACACTATATGAGCTTTTCTGCCTTTTTCTTACTTTATCAAAATAATATTGAGGGTGGATATTTCAGTGTTTTGTGCCTGCACAGTTCTGGAAATCAGTAGCATGCAGTAAAACACTCCCCCCCCCCCCCCACACTCTCCCACCCAATATACTTCGGCTTCTG
>NW_010533768.1:60406-74127 GCF_000687285.1 Phaethon lepturus
CCCCCCCCCCCAATCCTGCTCACAGTTACTTAGCTGGGTTTTGACCTAGAATTATCTTGCAGCACCATCACAGAGACTCATTCTCCTTTTCTCTCCTCTTTTATTATTTTCTCAATTGTGCTGCAAGAACAAAAGAGGAAATGGAATGTGACATATTTCTGATGTGATGAAAGTTTATTCCAGCAAAAACTGTCTTCTAAAATACCAATTTTCACTTAGTGCTGTTTTCTCAGAACACTTTTCAAAGAACTTTGGAAGAGCTTTTCAATCTGAAAATTGAAAAGACTTCATTGCCCATTTGAACCACCAGTTTAACAAGCTCTAGAAATAATGCCAGTTTCTGAGATAGGGCTTATTATCTTAGTGTGGGTACCAAGTGCGATATCTAATGTGCTTGTGTTGTTAGTTTGAGCATAACAGACTCATTCAGTGCCCTGGTTACCACAGGCTATTGTACACTACAGCATGCTTTTTTTAAAAAAAATTATTTACATGTTTTGAATGCAGAGCTGAATTGGCACGTTGCAGCAATATCAGTGCTTCAGTGCTTTAAAGGCTTTCAATATGATTACACAAAGAGCTATTGGCAAGGGTGCTTATGATCAGTATTCCATGGAAAATACCCATAGGGTTAGACTTTAAAATTCTGGTTTCAATTTGCACTGATTAATTGTCACAAGAACAGGAGGCATGAATCTTTCCTAATGCTTTCAGAATGACTTGGTGCTGTTATTATTTGCCAAAATAACTGACCAGCTCTGAATTGGGATTCTTTAAAAAGAGACTTCTTTTCTATGGCATTCTCCATATTCCATATTAGTCTGTGCATGTTTTAATGTGAGTGTGTCTTTTGAATTTTCAGGACTTAACCTAGTGGCTGCACATAGCTATTTATTTCTAGTCAAAGTTATAAGATGTCATGTGGTATCTGATGTGTGAGATAGCTGATCAAGATGAGAGAACGGTATGACTCAAAAGACTGTATTACAATGAAAAGTCCTTTAGCTGCAGGCTGCCTGATCAATTTACACTAAGCAAGTACGATTTCCTACCAGTGGCTAAGCAGAAAATAGGTGTGAAAGTAACTAGGGGAGTCAGTCAAAAACTCTTAGCACATAATCCATTTAAAAGTACTATACAGACACAATACCGAGGTCAAAGACTGAATTAACTTTGCACTTCATAAGGAAAATTCTTCTGTTGTTAAGTTAAAAATCAGTGCTATTTTATCTCTCTTATGTTTATTTAGCGATCCAACTAGTGAACCACAAGGGACTAAACTGTTGTGTGACTTCTACACTAGAGAATAAGAGGAAAAAAGTGAGAGCCTCATTTGTGTTATTATTCAGTTATAAGAGCACACATTTGGGGATAAAGAAGCTGGCACTCACTGTACAGTTATCTGCTCTCTATAGCAGTGAGATAACGAAAGGCCAAAAAATGAATTAAGGCGGCTCCTCAAGCTAGTGACTCCCAGCCAGCTGGCATAATATGCTGGCTAAGATCTTGGGTGAATAGTGTTTCATAAACATATCTGAGATTTGAAGATATAACACCAGTTGGAGTTATTTTTTTATATATCTATATTTTTTAGTTATTTTTTTATATATCTATATATAAAAAACTACATGAGATATAGTTCTAAATTATGCTTTTTAAATAATACATACTATAGCATAAATATAAAAGTTAATTCTTCACCCAGAGAATTATAGCCACAGAGACTTGAGGCATGTAAGTCAGAAATTAGTTTGTAAAAACAGGCTTAAATTGATGGGGACTTTCCGATTAGATCTTCTGTTATTTTTTACTTCCTTAGGCAAAAACCCTTTCTAATGGAAAGTATCACACCCCACCTTCCAACACCAGCACATTCATCCAATATCTAGAAATAAAATTCACTGAGGACAGAATTTTTAGACTATGACAACCTGATGAAAGCAAGTGCATCAGGGCTTCAGAGTGCAAACATGATACTTCATGTAGTATGACTGGCAGTTTGAAAAAGAAATCTTCTGTTACAAGACACCATGCTGAAATTGAGCATAACAAATCAGATGTGTATTTCAGCGGAAAGTATGGAGAACTAATAAGCAGGTATCAGTCAGTAAGTTTTAGATATGGTAAAATAACAGTTTTTGTATGCAAATCAGGAAGAAGTTAGAGATGGAAAAAAATCTGTAGGAAGTTTCATTTATTTTATATGACCCACAACAGAAACAAAACAAAAAACCCCACCCAAAACATCCCTCAAAAAAAAAAAGTCCAAACCTGAAAAACGGCAAATGCAAAGTAACCATGCAGTGTCTGTATTTTTCTCATGTGACCCTGTACTGAATGACTAAAATGTGTACTATGAAATATTTAATGTATTATATCTCAGGAATCAGATAATAGGGAAAATAAAAAGGAGAAAGAAAAAGTATATTTTGAGTTAATAGCCTGTCAAACTTTCATTTTAACATTTGAGTATGGTTATTACCTCATATTTTAGCTAGATCATAGATCTTAAGGAGAGTATATACTATCTATGGACGAACATGTACAAACAACAACTATCCTGAAACACAGTATGCACAGTATAACACAGGTGCAGTAAACAGCAAGAACCCATCAACAGTTTCAAGGTATAAACACAAAAATGTTTATAATTTATATAACCTATAATTTAAAAGCCAAAGGTCCAGGCAACTCAATAAACTGTCTTGACACTGGCCAGGAAGAGATGACTAAAACCAGTAATGGAACAGGCACCTGGTTATACCACTGAGCTAGAGGAGAGGCTGGGGGACCAGGGCTTTTTCAACCTGGAGAAGAGACAGCTTTGGGGGAAACTTAACAGCTGCTTGGCTGGCAGGTCAGCAAGATGGTGGAGACAGGATCTTCACAGTGGTGCACGGCAGGAGGATGAGAGTCAATATGGTGAAAGAGGACAGATTCAGAGGGTACAAGAAAAACTTTTTAATGATGGGGACTGTCAGGGCAGGTTGCCCAGTAAGGCTGTGCAGGCTCTGTCCTTGGAGTTTTCAAGAGTTATAAAAAAAGCCCTGAGGAGCCTGAGCTCATCCTAAAGTTGGCCTTGCTTTGGGGTAGAGGCTGGACTTGAGACCTCCTGAGGGCCCTTCCCATCTGATTGTACTTCCTTTTCAGTGTTAAGCAAAAGTTGGTTCAAGCAACTGCCTCCTAAGCAGTGGAATGTAGTGGAGTCTTTAAGACACCTTGGTGAATTTTTTTTCCTTGAAATTTGTTTTAGATCTTCAGCAATAAAATAATTTCCATCACCTGGTTGAGATTTTCTTATCCTGCTGCCAGCATTCAGTATAAGTATGACTTAAGTTTTAGGGGATTTCATTCGTTTTGAAAGATTCCTATCAAGGACCCTTAACAACAAGGCATATTTTCCATATTAACCTAGTCTCCCAAGTTAGTCCAAATTAATTCCCACCCCAAGAGGGGACACAGAGGTATTTTATTTCTTAGTCATTATTTTGGTGACATGTTGTGGAAATCTATGAACCTTCAAACTTTTTCTTCTTTCTTTTTATCTTTCTGGATAGGAATTACTCCTTGAACTGAAGCTCAGTTCAACTGAAACTGGAGCTCTAGATGGGCCTGAGAATCTCTGGAAACTGCTGAGAGGCTCCAAACTCTCAAAATTACCTCATATTCTATATTCTCCCTCAGAAGTCAAAAGAAGCATCTCTGAATATGTTTACAGAGGAATACACTATTGTTGTACTTGCCTGAACTGCAGCCAATAAATAACCAATGAAGATGATGCTCAGCCCCCTCCAGCAAAATTAGTATATACATATTTGGCTGCTTTCTCATCCCTAATCTCAACAGTCCTCTCTTGGAAATCAAAGAGCAAATCCACACTTTTCCTCCCACTAAACGTTATGAATAGACTGAGAAAGAATATGCAGTGTCTGGAGGACACCTTCCTACTGTTTTACATCAACGGTCTGTCTGAATGCATGTAACAAGAGAAAGACATGCCATCAAAGAAAGTGGGAGTAAGGGGGAGAGAAATGCACCTCTACTTTTGACCTCCATCCAGCTTCATTAGTCTTGAATGACATCTGCAAACCATCATAGATCTGTTACAATATACTCCTTCAGTGATACCTGGTGAAGTCACCGACCCTTTAAAGAAGATCTCTGAGACTGGAGGGGGCTGAAAACAAGCTTATCAGTGCTACAGAGATCTCATGTTGTAGAAAGAATTTCTGTGCACAACCTAGCCTGGCTCCCCTGCCCTACACTTGCATTACCTCTAGGAAAAATGGAGAACACAGACCTCCATGACACCATGAAAATCTTACTCCATCATCTTCTCTATCTACATGTACAACTCAGATGAAAACCCCCATTTTTTTGTGCAATTCTATCATATAAATATTTGTACACCTTCCACCTAGCTCCCTGCACCTAGTGTTCCTAATGCACCTGCTCTGTGTTCCCTCACATGTTTGTTACTCCAACTTGCTCTATAAAAACTTGTAAATCTTTCCCTCACTAAAATTTTGGGAGTGAATCTGCTGAAACTGCCCAGTCAGCTGGAGACAGGTTGTTGTTTGCTCCCTACGCCAGGCTATGACAAAGAACTTTGACATCTCAGCATAGAGTTCACCATTGTCTCACATTGAAAGCCTGATATGAAAGATTCAAGCACTCTCACTCACCAACAGTAAGTTGTGATGGCTCCTTTTCCGTTTTATGATGTCTTTCCTTTCATAGACATATTCTGTCAGTTTAAGAGTTGTGAAAAATTTATCTAAATTTGTTAGCTAGTGATAGAACTGTGGATTAAATGTGCTAGGATTGTCATGTGCATGAAACATAAGTTTCTTCATTCCTCCTCCTCATTTTCTTGCTCTCTCTCACACATACTCATTCATCTATCAAATAGATAACAACAGTCTGTTAAAGAGATAATAAAAAAATATATATTTAGGAACTCTTGCTTATTCATCTGCTATCTGAACATGTGCACATAAGTAAACTAATTTACTTATAGTTTTATAAATTGAGTTCTTAAAAATATATAAGGGAATGCTGTGGAAAAATGCATGAATGACATGTCAAAAAAATCTGCAATGAAATTAAAATTTAATTACTGCAAGTTAAATTGTTGTTTTCCTATGAAGACTTTTGTCCAGTGCACTACCAAAATAGAATGCATCAGTTTTTGTGAATGTACAGGTTTAAAAACTCTTCAATGTTCTTAAAAATTTGTAT
The DNA here is from genome assembly GCF_000687285.1 of Phaethon lepturus. Taxonomy (NCBI): domain Eukaryota; kingdom Metazoa; phylum Chordata; class Aves; order Phaethontiformes; family Phaethontidae; genus Phaethon; species Phaethon lepturus. The sequence continues at coordinate 65,648 of NW_010533768.1, forward strand.
CCTGCTTATTATTGCAGAAGATAATTTGAAGGCAAGGGAGTACAATGGTGACAATGCTGGGCAGTGGTTTCAGGATACTGTGAAAAGAAATGGTGCAGGAAACATTTTGTTGGATTGTCTTCTAATAAGCTGTCTAAGAGCAGCACTTCTTTAGAAAAGTAACATGTCTGCATCTTTGCTGGGCCATGCAGAAATACAAACTGTGACTTGCTAGATGGAATTACAAAACCCCTTTCCATTTCTGCCAGTATTCAGGGGTTTTTTTTAATGGATTATCTGTTCAGAGCTACACTAGTGACAAAACTAATCATTCATTTAGGTGACTTTGATGAAGTTTCAATGCTTGGATATAACGGAATAAATGCAAACTGATATTTCATGAGATCATCAATAAAATGCTTCTCTGATTGTCAAATAAAAATATGGCAAGCCTTGTGATATGAATGTGCAATGCTTTGTCATTTTAGAATAGTACTGTATATGATAGAAGATATAAAAGACAGAACTTTCTTTGTTTCCATGGTATGTCTAGAAAAACTGCAGTAGAGAAAAAGATTTTTGGCTAGAATAAAAGCAGTTCCAAAGAAGAGCTATACCTTTGTTGATGATTTCTGAAGGATGGATGGTTTCAGAGTAGCCTAGCCTTTTAAATAACCCCAGCATGGTTTGAGTTTGCATTTGCAAACTGAAATGTTAGACACTATGATTGTTCCTTTCTATCTTTAGTTTCATACTTTGATTTTGCTGTCATGAAACATTTTTAATGTCATTAAATAATTGCAGGATGAACATTTAGTGTTTTACAGTGTTGTGTTTCATCAAAGGATTTTAACACAAATTTTACACTAAAAGGCTATAGACAATTAATATTCTTGAACACTACCATAGCAGTAGAATGATTCTGCTTTAATTTCCCTCATTTACATTTTTAACATTAAGGATTTTAGACACTCAGTGCATACAAGTTTGTTTATACATTATTTTAAAATGCTTCTAATTTTAAATAAACTCGTGTATTTTCAACTATAAGGATAATCACTCCTACAGGCTATTCACAGCAAAGCTAATCACAAACTTGCAATTAAACTAACCAGTCACAATCATAATTTTTAGAAGATTAGTATGAAGAAATTGCACTTGGAAGTTTATAAATAGTCTTTATTTTAAAAAAAGGCTGAAAGGCTGAAAGAGTTGGGGTTACTCAGCCTGGAGAAGAGAAGGCTCTGGGTAGATCATATTGCAGCCTTTTATTACTTAAAGGGGGCTTATAAGCAAGATGGGGACAGACATTGTAGCAGGGGATACTGGTGGATTGAAAAGCTGGACATGAGCCAGCAACGTGCGCTCACAGCCCAGAAGGCCAACCGTGTCCTGGGCTGCATCCAAAGCAGCGTGGCCAGCAGGTCGAGGGAGGTGATTCTGCTCCTCTACTCCGCTCTCATGAGATCCCACCTGGAGTCTCGCATCCAGCTCTGGAGCCCTCAGCACAGGAAAGACATGGACCTGTTGGAGCGGGTCCAGAGGAGGGCCACAAAACTGATCAGGGGGATGGAACAGCTCTTCTGTGAGGACAGGCTGAGAGACTTGGGGTTGTTCAGGCTGGAGAAGAGAAGGCTCCGGAGAGACCTTATTGCAACCTTCCAATACTTAAAGGGGGCTTATAAGAAAGATGGGGAGAGACTTTTTAGCAGGGCCTGTTGTGATAGGACAAGGGGTAATGGCTTTAAGTGAAAAGAGGGCAGATTTTGACTCGATATAAGGAAGAAATTTTTCACAATGAAGGTGGTGAAACAGTGGCACAGGTTGCCCAGAGAAGTGATAGATGCCCCATCCCTATAAACATTCAAGGTCAGGTTGGATGAGGCTCTTGAGCAATCTGATCTAGTGAAAGGTGTCCCTGCTCCTTGCAGGGAGCTTGGGCTAGATGAGCTTTGAAGGTCCCTTCCAACCCAAGCTATTCCATGATTCTATGACTCTTTTTCTATGAAAAAAATATTTTTAATTGGTGGTGCATTCATAGTTGTGCTTGCAAAGCATAGCAATGCACTTTATGAAGGGATATCTTTGCTGATGTGTGATCTAGGCAAACTACAAATGCTCTCTGAGAAGCCAATTCTGGTTCTGATAACAGTACGATCATGGCAACAGGAAACTTGGGAAAAGCTCAACACCTGACTCTTTGCATCTTTTATAGCCCATACTTAACTCCTAAGAAACTTACCGCTTGTGCATACAACCAAAACATCAACAAATAATCTATGTGGTCGTTTTAGGCAGACTGCTTTTCCACAAGTTCTTAGTCTCTCTTGTTTCTCAGATCTTCTCAGCATCAGAGTTGAGGTTGTTAGGTTATCCCAGAACATAGCATCAAATTACTTTTACTTGCTGAAAGATTTTATCAAATACTTTGGCTCAGGCCTTAGCAACTGAGTGTTAGCACCTTCTGTAGTGAGGGGAACATAGAAAAAAAGTCTGCCTATACATGAAGTTTCAGTGTCTGGAAGAGGAACAAAGCAAATCGGATGACAATGCTTTCTTTGAAATGAGGAATATTGAGAACTGATTGAAGACCAATACAACATTAGCACAAAGAGCAGTCAATTCTGGCTCTGTTTAGTTTAGGACAATTTGTTAAAACAAGTGGAAAATCTCCAAGAGATTTTCAGAACTTGATATCTGCACATTTAAATTAAATGTGTTAATTATAATCAAGTAGCATATTTACATGGTTAAATTTAACTGTTTTAATTAAAAAAAAATCTAAGGGATCTTTAAAAACACTTCTAAAATAGTATGCCGTTCTTCTTTAAACAATAGAAATTAAAATTATTCTGATGCCAATTAAAACATACAAAAGACTAAAAGCTGGTATAAATCTTCAGTGCTAATATTTATTTTATATAGTATATGTTGACTATGTAAGAACATTAGAATTTCCTAACTTTATCATGGCTTCTTACTATGTGTTACTTCCACTACTTCACATCCAATATCTAAAACAGAGGCTATTTTATTTTATAGGCTGTTTTGCACTTTTGATTCATATTGTACTTTTCTTACTTTCCCTGACTTTCTTCAAATCCTTATTTTCCCAAGAAATGAGATGATTCACATTATGGACTGTTTGTGGCTGTGAAACATAACATTTAAAACTTGTTTTGAATAGTTTTATGACACAAAAAGTGCTCAGAGTGCACTGGGGGTTCAATTATTATATGATATTTGACTACATATGGAATTACAAATTCTCTTTGTATCTACATATTCCTGTTAGCTGAAGGTCCATGCAACCAGTCTTAGACACATGATTCTTGCTTCTTCCATGAGTATGTCCAGAACAAACTTGGAAGTCTAATCTAGAAAATAATGTCATCCCATGATTTTCAGTCTTGACAAATGTCTACAATAAATTTAAAAAGTGAAGTCTGTTAATCGTTGTTTGTCTCTTCTCAATCTACATTTTACCATAGGAAGTATAATCTTCTTGCTTCATTTTAGCATAAAACTTCAGTGATACTTCCAAAAAGTATTGGTTTTAAGCAAAAATTTATTAAACTGACCTACCTTTCTTGATCAGCTGATCCAAATTTTAAGACTATTATCCCAGCATATTTAAACCTCATAAAAATTGAAATTAGTATCAGCCTACTTTTATCTTTTTCACCCTGGTTCCCCAATTAAAAACATGTCGAAGACACTATTGGATTCTTCAGCTTTGGTTTATTTTACTATGCCTGTTTCTTGTTCTCTTCTGTTGTTGATGCCAACCTGCTAGAGTGCCTCAGTGGAATGAAGATAGTGCCAAAAATCTTTGGTAACAATGAAAAGGTTTATTTAAAAAATAATTTAAATTAATAATTTAATTTCATATATCTTATTCACAACTTATTTCAAGGTTTCTCTCAATGCATGTACTTTCATTTTGTTTCCTTTTGCATAAGTAAATTTTAAAAATGAAATAAAATAAATGTTGTTATTGTGTCTACTCAAGATAATGAATTATAAATACCAAGAGCAAAACACTCTAAATGTTGAGTTAATTCTGGCAATATGAATTAGACATGGTTAATATCACTATGTATTTCAAAACAGAACTGTATTTGTCCCCTATTTTCTTCAAACCAATATACAGGTAGGTATCATAGAGTCTTACCTCACAAAAGGGTGTTAAATGAGCATATATGTACAGTCTACTTATATAAAGATGTCTTTACATTTCTGTGTCAGTGTCAAGCCAATTTCTACAAAGAGCTTAATGAAATTCCACTAAGTCAAGGGCCAGTTTTCTATGGTCTTTTGTGTGTTTTATGTCCATACATGATAAATTTCATTTTCAGAAAATAATTGCAGAATCAAACAATATACCACCGTTTTTTTCTTTTTAATGTATGCTTTTAAAGATAACAAGAGAAAAATAAATAAGAGCTCCCAAAATGAAGGCCCTCAAGACCACAAGGTCAAAAAATTTTATACAGGTGCAATCCTAGTATATGGGTAAAACACTACTTAGAGGTATATTAAAATGAGAAAACAGTTATGGGTAAGAAACACAAGCAGAAAAAAAATGGAGAAAAAACCACAGCAAAAATAAAAAATCTTTCATTATATGAAAGTCAATATGTCTGTGTTAATATCAATCCAAAACTCAAATTCATTGATCACAGCATAACCAACGTGTAAGTGTGGTCTGCAGTTGGTTTGCCTCTGATCTTTTTACATCAGTGAGCAGCAAAAGCAAGTCCAGAGAGCAGTCTAGGGCCAAGCATACTGCAAAGGGGACAGGGCCAAAGAGACATTTGGAGACTATGCCACCCACAGCTAGGTCCAAGGCCCACCAGGAAGCAAGACTGGTTATGGTGGTGAGGATAGGTATACTCACAAGAAAGCTCTTGAAAGGGCCAGGTGCTCAAGCCTGAGTTGAAATGGAGCCTGGGTGAGAGCATGAGGTGAGGATGGTGAGGGCAGTTACAGTCTACTTGTACCCTCAAGGCCCTGACAGCTGAAGACATCCAAATGTAAAAGAGACAGACAAATATTGGGAGTACACCCACATCATGACTTTACTTCAAACCTCTAATTAACATAGTTTAGATATGTCTGTACACTTAAAAAAAAAAGGTAATAATTACTGACCAAAGGGAGTTTGTGTGGTCATGGTTTTGTGGAGCTAAACTGAACAACTTGTCATTTCCATTAATACTTCATGTCATGTTTTACCAAGGACTTTCTTAAAAACAAATTTTTTTTAACCTTTACATTGACCATTATTCACTATAAGAGCAGAGTTGTTAAGTCAGTGATCTATAGAATGAAATCTGGATATGATCTAGATGTAAAAAATAATCAAATGATTTGGATGTGTTGATATCCTTATTCCAGAAAAGAACTAATTTGTAGACAAAAGATGTGTGAGGCAATACTTTTTTCTTCTATCAAATTCAACTGACATATTTTAAACTACTGTGCTACCTAAACCTCAGTGCAGCTGTGTCAACACAGACCATCTGAATACCTGATCCAATATATCAATCATATTTTATAAATGCTATCATTAATTTTATAATATGGAATTTCTTAAACTAATGTTTAAAAAGAGAAAACGTGAAGCATCTGAGCTGTGCAATAATTAGTCTTAGCCCAAAGAAAAAGTCTTAAAAGATTAACTATCCCACTCTACATATTGCATTTATGAAACATTCAACTCTTTCTGCTGAGCTGACTGCATGAAAATGCTATAGAAGGTAATCAAGAAAAGAAACTGTAGAAACACAGCCTGTACCTGAAATGTATTACTCTTTCAACAATACAAGCTGGCATTTGAATTGTTAAACTGATTTTTCCCAGCATTAGTATTTGTCCATTTTCTGAGAGAAGGTTATTTTCCAGTGGGAGATAATAGGGCTTTTTACTTTCATATATCATTAAATGTTAGAATGTAGTGAAATAATTTTAGCCATTTAGAATACAGTAATGCTGTGGAATTGCTGACCTATAACTATGAAATTATTTCCTAGGTATAAGGTTCACTTTGCATTGTTTGAATAAAGGAATCTGACTTGAAAAATAGCAGCCTGTTCTTCCTGTTCATGTAAAGGAAACATTTGGATTCAGTGGCTAGGGCTAAAGAGAGGAGTCAGAAGACACAAATTACATGTTTGACACTAGCTACTTAGCTTTGGAAGATGAGCTTGTTAACATGTAAATAAGCAGCCACTGTGGCTCAGTGATATTGCCGGCCTTAGAGGAGAGCTACTGACACAAGAGAGTTCCCAATACTCTATTGAAAAACTGGTCACATTGTGATCTCATGAAACTAAAGGTGGCAGGACTGAACCTGCAAGTTACATCACATCTTTAATAGGTGCTTCATAGTGGCAATGTCCTTTGATCTTTGCTGTTGTCTGTGTAGCAATACATGGTCTGCTTCTGCAATAAGTGACAGTACGCCATCAACAGGAAACATGATAAACACATACTGTTCACAAAGTAGAGATTGAGCAACACTCCTGCCTGCTCAAACTGGAATCCACTAACTTTTTGTATTGGGTTTGCATGGCAAGGTTTTGGTAGCAGTGGAGGTTGCAGGGGTGGCTTCTGTGAGAAGCTGCTAGAAGCTTCCCCTGTGTCCGATAGAGCCAATGCCAGCTGCCTCCAAGATGGACCTGCTGCTGGCCAAGGCTAAGTCCATCAGTGACAGTGGTAGCACCTCTGGTGGAATATAATTAAGAAGGGGGGGAATGGCATGTGGCATTTGCAGCCAGAGAAAGCAGTGAGAACACGCAAAAACAACTCTGCAGACGCCAAGGCCAGTAAGGCAGGAGGGAGAGGAGGTGCTCCAGGTGCCAGAGCAGAGATTCCCCTACAGCCCACAGTGAAGACCATGGTGAGGTAGGCTGTTGACCTGCAGCCCATGGATGTCCACAGTGGAGCAGATACCCACCTGCAATCCATGGAGGTCCCTACACCGGAGCAGGTAGATACCTGAAGGAGACTATGACCCTGTGGAGGCCCATGCTGGAGCAGGCTCCTGGCAGGACCTGTGCACCCATGGAGAGAGGAGCCCATGCTGGAGCAGGTTTGCTGGCAGGACTTGTGACTCCACGGGAGAGCCACGCTGCAACAATCTGTTCCTGAAAGACTATGGAAATTAACTATTTCACTAGTCTAAGCAAATGTTATTTTAGTAAAATAAATAATAATATTTGACATACAAGTCTTTTTATGAATAAATATACTTTTGTGTGTGTGTTTGTATGAATTGCACAAGAACAAGGAATGCAAGACAGAATCTCTGTACAAAACTAAGGAAATACAGGACTGGGAGGCCTCCAGGTCTGTGTGGTTGGTATTGTATTATACAATAGCTTTTATAAGTGTTATAGGGTTCGCTTTGAAAATAATTTTGAATTTTTCTGTTATTCTTCTCCATGACCTTCTGATTTGATGAAATCTGCAGAAACATGCTGCTTTACTTTCTAGGGATTTCCTTCTAATGTCCAAACAGAATTTATTTATCATCAGTTTCTACCCACCTCTTTTTGTGCCAACATGACTTTGGTATTCTTCCTCCATGGGCCTTGCATCAAATTCCTACCATTCCCCATTGTACATATACACAATAATCAAGTTCCTCTGCAATATACTGGACTAGTTAAAGCATGCTCATCTACTGTTCTTGTATTATATACACTCTTCTTTCATTTGGTGATCCTTGAAATAATTTCTTGTTTCAGTAAGAGTTTATCATTCTTGAAAACAACAGATCAAAATTCTGCAGTGTTCAAAATCAGGTCAATCCATGCTTAATACAATAGAATTAACAATTCCCTATCTCTGCTGAATATGCCTCAAATGATACAACTAGTGATCACATTTGCTTTTATCATGGATGCAAATTATTATTTTTCTGTAAGAAAAGGACATGAACTTTCATTACTGTTATTTATAAAGAAGCTATTCTTTGTAAAATGTCCACTGTTTTATAGTTCATTAGAATCATAGAATCATTAGGGTTGGAAAAGACCTCTAAGATCAGCAAGTCCAAAAGAGACTTAAAAGAAGAAAGCCTGTTCCTTAGAAGGAAATCTTTTATCTAAACTTCAGACCCCTGGCATTAAAAAAGATGACTTCAGCATCTAAAATACTGAGCATCTGAAGAGGCTCTATTGTAAACTACAGGATCTGAAAAAGTTTAAAATACATTTCAAAATCCTTTTTTATTTCAAATTTCATTTCTTTTTATGTGTCACTGGGATAGATCTGAACTTTTGATTAGCTCTGAGTGAGTACAGATTTTAAAAAAAAGACAGGACTGAAGTGTGACATTTGATTCCACCAATATTTCCTACCTTTCTCATGAGCAAAATTGTAAGAATGGTCATGGCTTTCTTGGAAAGCTAAACTATCACAATCCTGTGTGAATCCTATAAGCCATATAGTTATGGATGACAAAATAAGACTTTAAAAAATATCACAGCCTG
>NW_010533768.1:74178-79099 GCF_000687285.1 Phaethon lepturus
ACTGCTGGCAAAACACTATAAATTGATTGCTTGATGAGGTTTGCACATCCTATAGACACACTACACTGTCAAAGGAGTAGTAAAAATTTGTATCTCCATTCCTTGTTTTTTTCCAGATTGTTGTGGCTTAACCCCAGCAGACAGCTCAGCCCCACTCAGCCGCTCACTCACTCCCCCTCCAGTGGGATGGGGGAGAGAATTGGAGAGGCATGAGTGTGAAAAGTCGTGGGTTGAGACAAAGAGAGTTTAACAGGTAAAGCAAAAGCTGCATTCACAAGCAGAGCAAAACAAGGGATTCATTCACTACTTCCCATGGGCAGGCAGATGTTCAGCCATCTCCAGGAAAGCAGGGCTCCATCACATGTAATGATGATTGGGAAGACAAATGCCATAACTTCCAGCATCCCCACCCCACCCTTCCTTCTTTTTCCCCCACCTTTATATGTTGAGCGTGACATCATATGGTATGAGATGTCCCTTTGGTCAGTTGGGGTTAGTTGTCCTGGCTGTGTTCCCTCCCAAATTCTTACACACCCCTCGGCCTACTCATTGGTGGGGCAATGCAAGAAACAGAGAAGTCCTTGACTCTGTGAAACCACTGCTCAGCAATAGTTAAAACATCCCTGCGTCACAAATCAGAAACATAGCACCCTATGAGCTACTCTGAAGAAGATTAACTCTATTGCAGCCAAAACCAATACAGAGATTTCAGACAGTCAGTATACTGGACACATTAAAATCCAGAAATGCCTTCCAAATCACTCAGTCTGACCATGTATTTTATGATTCTTTCCTTTAATGAAGTAAAAAATTATAGGTAAGAGATTGGCACCTTTTTGCTACACAATGGCATCAGGGAAGATTTATTGTACTAATTTCCTGAGGGAAGTATAATTTTAATTAATTAGCAAATTATATTTTCCACGTCAGGTTATTTGCAGCCAGAAGGTGAGAGGATTTTACTATAGTATGTGAGTGCATTAAACATTCATTCATTTACTGTGACATAAAAGATTGGAAATACTATTACTCTCATTTTAAAATAGGGAACAAGCCACAAATGTCCTTGTCCAACCAAATACATAAGACACTTCAAAAAGGCATCTAAGCCCACTTGGCATTACCCACCTATTAAAAGTTACATACATTAAACTATTTTGCTTGACTGTTGTCTGCATTGAAAGGCTTTTCTCACGTAGACAAAGTTTAGGCTGAAACACATTCCACCTTCCAGGGTCAGACAAGCATTTCTTTGGTTCAAGAGGAAAAGAATGGCAAGACTTGCTTAAAAATACAGTTTAGCTGAATTCTTCTACACAAAAACTAGAAGCCTAAGAAATAAATGTGAAGAACAATCCCACACCAAGATTTTGCAGCAAGTGTGAAACAGAAATAACAGGGTACAAACTTACTATGAAGATTAGAATAGATCATGCTATTAGAGAAGAGATGATACATATTAAAACAATCTTACAGTTATGCATTGTATATACTGTGTATACTTTACATTGTAATTTTTATTATAATATAACTATTGTATGTTAAAATAACATAGTAATCATGTCAACAAGTAACTTAGATGCCCTCTGGACTGAAATAGCGGGCTTAATGAGGAAAATGCCAGTATTATTTCCCTATAATGACATCATTATTTAAAACAGGTTTGAGGAAGCTTCTAGGGAATTATGAACAACTCAGATGGAAATACTGGTAAATTAGTGGCCGATGTTATAAAGAATGGAAGTAACAATCACCTGGATAAATATGACTTGGGAAAAGTAAAAACAGGCTTAGTAAAGGGTAAGGATGCCACACAATCCATGGAGAGGCATGTTCTCTAGAGGTGTCCACCAGCAAAGGTGCAAGTGAGTGGAGGGGTCTGGGTGGTGGCTGCTGTGGTAAGTTCCTGCAAACACTCAGCAGCAACCCTCACCAATGGGACCTACCAAAAGGAAGCTAGCAGAGGAAAAGAAGGAAAGTCCTAATGTGGAAAAACAGTAGGTAAAAAGTACAAAAGAAAGGATTGGAATAAATAATAATTTTTCACAGAGGAGGGCAAACACTCTGAGAGCATATCTTTGCTCTACTAAGAGAGGTCTGCTACATCTTGGATGGCATGAAGAATTATTTTTTCTTATGCAGAATCTCAAATTAAACAAATGAAACTAACAGGTAGGAAGTTCAAAACAAAATTAGCAATATTTCTACAGAGTTTTGGAATTCCCATCCTCAAGGTGCTATAGAAATTAGAAGATTTTACGTGCTCAGAAATTAGAAATTTTTATTTGGCTGGACATATTTGTACAGAATAATCTATTTGGGATTAAAGACAAAGAAATTTCTGGGGAAGTATTGATACACACTTCTTCTATTCCTATATTTTTCATTGCTGTCTAACAGATACTGGGTTAGACTACTGTTTTCATGTTAAAATTTTCACCATGAGGGAAATGTGTGCAGGTTTAGAAATGTAAGAACACTCAATTAAATTTGGAACAGCTTTTACTTATTATGTGATATTTTTCCCTATTTTTCACTCTCTAATAATATGCAGCAACATTACAAATAAGTTCACTGATATTTTATGTACAATACCACTAATGGTCTACATTTCCATTTTCCATAAACAGCATTTACACAGTATGAGTATATTGTGTTAAAATTATGTACTCTGTTATGGATATATCAGTAGAGAGGGAGATGCAGTTTAGCAAGGTAATTCAATCTTAAAGTTTGATTTTGGTGTATTTGTTTCTTCCTATTTATAAGCTTTAAATTTAAACCAATATCAATAAGCTATTTTCTAAACTAAAACAAACAGAATCACTACATTTTACACAAATTCAGATGTTATGACAGAATTGTTTTCCTTTTTAATTGAACCATTGTATAGAGAGATGATAATTATAGTAATTTATCATATTGAGGTAAAAATTACATAGCTGCATAGATCATCAGTCTATTTACACAGCTGGATATTTTTGCAGGATAGAAGAATTTTTCTAGAGAAAGTCTATTTCCTGGGTTAGATGAATGTTTTTGACATGTGTTTTCACATAATCTATGTTTCTTCTAACAAAGACTTTTGTTTCCATATCTGCTTAAAGAATACATCAATTAAAAAATTACCTCAGAAATGGCAATGTAATACTTTTAGTCTCTCTCAATTATTTCAATATCACTCAAGATTATCAAGTCGTCACCTCCAGATTCTGTTCAATATACAATGATGTCGCATAGAAATTAGCAGAATGGTAAAACCTGTAGTAGGTCAATGCACACTGTATGCATAGTAACCACAGAGATCTAACATCAATATTTCACATTAATGTCACATTTTTCTCTATAAACTCCACTATATCTCCACCTGCTTTCTTCCATTTTCTATTATGCCCTTAATAATGCAGATTGGTACTGATTTGTCTTGAGTGGTAATTTTAGGATCAAAAAGCTTTCAGAAACAGTGTCGATATTCACATATGACACTTGACTTCATTTAAGATAGGGTTTGTTTATTCCTGCAGCAGCATGTTATCTGTGCCAGCATTCAAATTCATCTGTCTCCTTGTACAGTTCATATAAAAAGTGATAATTGATTATATTTTCTATCATAGCTCTAGGTCACCTGTAAAGAGGTTGGAAAATTGCTCTCAACAACTGCAGAAAGTGAGGAAAAAAAATAACGCTAATTAAAACAATAAGGTTAATGGCATGGAAGAACACTTTCTTTCTGCAGCAGGTAGCGCATCTAGAAGAGACTTTACATCTTTAAAAATACAACCCCTCTCTCTTAAAAAAAGGCAAAAAATCCACCCAAGAATGCTGCACAGATTTTCTGGAAATAAATAATATGCCAAATTAGCACAGCTTCTGGTTTTATGGTGGGTTTATGAAAACAATTCTCCACACTTCAAAATTGAGTTAACAGTGTATATGCAGTGACGTGGCATGTCGACCCTGGCTAGCAGCTAAGCCCCACCCAGTTGCTTGCTCACCCCCGCCCTCCTCCCTCAGTGGGATAGGGGAGAGAATCAGAAGGGCAAAAGGGAGAAAAACTTATGGGTCAAGGTGAAGACGGTTTAATAAGTGAAGAAAAGCCCCACAGCATGTGAAAGCAAAGCTCAATAAGGCATTCATTGGCTACTTCCCATCAGCAGGCAGATGTTTACTGCTACCTGGAAAGCAGGGCCTCAGCATGCATGATGGTTACTTGGGAAGACAAATGTCATAACCCCAAATGTCCCTCCTCGTCCTCATTTCCTTGAGCTTTTACTTCTGATCACAAGGTCATATGGCATGGAACATCCCTGTCGTCAGTTTGGATCAGCTGTCCTGCCTGTGTCCCCTCCCAACATCTTTCACACTACCACCCTACTTGCTGTGGGGGCAGCATGAAAACTGGAAAAGGCCTTGATGCTCTGCAAACATTGTTCAACAATAGCTAAAACATCAGTGTGTTGTCAACCATTGGTGTGTTTTAGTCACAAATCCAAAACACAGCCCCGTATGTGCTGCTATGAAGAAAATTAACTTCATTGCAGACAAACCCGGTACAATCTCCACCCCTTATTCCACACCATTTATGTTGTGCTCACTACGGGTCCCACACTTTCCAATACACACTCATTAACCACCTTCTCCCTCCCCATCCTTTGATATATCTATAGGTATCATTCCCTCAGTCTATGGGCCACCTCTGTAAAATGTCCATAAAATGTCTACAGTCCATTCAGCCCATGACTTGTGTTCGATCTCTTACGGTGGGTGCTCAGGAGAAGAGTGGTGGTGGTGTGTTGAGTTATTGGGTGACAAAGTCAGCTCAGGTTGGGTCACTGCTGCATTTGTCTGCTATAGTACTTCCTATAAGATACAGTTCAGATCATGGGTTAAAACAACCTAAAGGTTGTTTTTTTTATATATA
>NW_010533769.1:0-33474 GCF_000687285.1 Phaethon lepturus
GACCGGCCCCAGAACCGAGCCCTGGGGAACACCACTTGTGACTGGCTGCCAACCAGATTTAACTCCATTCTCCACAACTCTCTTAGCTCGGCCATCCAGCCAGTTCCTCACCCAGCAAAGAGTAAACCCGTCCAAGCCACGAGCCGCCAGTTTCTCCAGGAGAATGCTGTGGGAGACACTGTCAAAGGCTTTACTAAAGTCCATAGACAACGTCCACAGTCTTTCCCTCATCCACTGGGTGGGTCACATGGTCATAGCAGGAGATCAGGTTGGTCAAGCAGGACCTGCCTCTCATGAATCCATGCTGGCTGGACCTGATCCCTTGGCTGTCCTGCAGGTGCCCTGTGAGCACTCTCATGACAAAACACTCCGTGGTACAGAGGTCAGGCTGACAGGCCTGTAATTCCCAGGATCCTCCTTCTGGCCCTTCTTGTAGATGGGTATCACATTGACAAGTCTCCAGTCTTCTGAGACCTTCCCCATTAACCAGGACTGCTGATAAATGATGAAGAGTGACTTTGCAAGCCTCTCTGCCAGCTCTTACAGTACTCTTGGGTGGATCCCATCAGATCTCATAGACTTGTATGTGTCCAGGTGGTTTAACATGTCCTTAACTGCTTCCTCCTGGATTATGGGCGGGTTATTGTGCTCTCCATCCCCATCTTCCAGTTCAGGGGGCTGAATACCCTGCGGATACCTGGACTGGCTATTAAAGACTGAGGCAAAGGTGGCATTAAGTACCTCAACCTTATCCTCATCGTTGGAGACAATGTTCCCCACCATATCCAGTAGGGGATGGAGATTCTCCTTGCCTCTCTTTTTGTTGTTAATATATTTGTAGAAGCATTTTTTATTATCCTTTACGACTGTGACAACATTGAGCTCTAGATGGTCTTTTGCCTTTCTAATTTTGTCTGTGCTTGACCTAACGAGATCCTTGTACTCTTCCTGAGTTGCCTGCCCCTTCTTCCAGAGGTGATAAACTCTCCTCTTTTCCCTGAGTCCCAGCAAAATGCTGAACAGCAGAAGAGACAGAGAGGTGGTAGACACCCCATCCCTGGAAACACTCAAGGTCAGGTTGGAGGGGGCTCTGAGCAATCTGATCTAGTTGAAGTCAAGCCTTCTTGGACCCCTTTGTCCTTCAGGACTGTCTCCCAAGGGACTCTCTAAACCAGTGACCTGAACAGGCCAAAGTCTGCCCTCTAGAAGTCCATGGTAGCAGTTTTGCTGGCCCCTCTCCTTACTTTTGAGAATTTGCTCACAATTGAGAATTCTATCATGTCATGGTCACTAAGCCCAAGACGGCCTCTGACCACCACATCTCTCACCAGTCCTTCTCTGTTCGTAAACAGCAGGTCCAGCAAGGCACCTCCCCTGGTGGGCTCACTCACCAGCTGTGTCAGGAAGTTATCCTCCACACACTCCAGGAACCTCCTAGACTGTTTCCTCTCTGCCATGTTATACTTCCAGCAGATGTCCAGTAGATTGAAGTCCTCCACAAGAACAAAGGCCAGCGAATGCGAGACCTCCGCCTGTCGCTCATAGAATGTCTCGTCTGTCTCTTTGTCCTGGCTGGGTGGTCTGTAACAGACTTCCAGCAAGATATCTGCCTCATTGGCCTTCCCCCTCATCCTTGCCCATAAGCACTCTACTTGGTCTTTATAATCATTGATTTCTATACAATCAAAACACTCCCTAACATACAGAGCCACCCCACCACCTCTCCTTCCCTGCCTATCCCTTTGGAAAAGCTTATAGCCACCTGTTGCAGCACTCCAGTCATTGAGAAGCATCCCACCATGTTTCTGTGATGGCAACTACATCATAGCTGTCCCGCTGCACAATGGCTTCCAGCTCCTCCTGTTTGGTGCCCATGCTGCGTGCATTGGTGTAAATAATGTAGTTATTGGTGTAGATAATTCAGATATCCTGAAAACTTCTTGAAAGAATAGCTTCTACAACAGACAAAACTTGGTCCAAAAGAACTAGATGTGAAAGCTTTCTTCATTCTCTTCCAAAGCCCTCATGATTCTTTTCCTAACATCAACACTTTTTAGGTCAAAATAGACTTGCCTTTCACAATTATCATAACTATAACAACATAACTATAACAACATAAGGAAGAGACCTGAGACTCCAAATTCCTTTCAGTGTCCCTCTCAAAGATTTCTAATTCCATTCCAATTCTAAACCTGATTATGATTCATATTCCATTGACGACAAAAGGAAGAATAGACATTTGGAAAGTCTTTCATTGCAGTCACAGTGAAGATACACTTAACCTAATATTATGCTAAATAACTTCATCTGTACGAGATGGGAACTCAACATGGATTACCCTACATCTCATTGCACCACATTTCAGTGACAGCATCATAGTCATTCTACATAGAAAAAAAATTCTCAACTGAGACCTTTCTCTGTACAAGAACCACATTGCACATTTACTATTAGAGAAAATGACAGGCCAGAAAATGAAAATAAAAACACCTTCTTTACCCCTTCTCACACTGAAGTTTTTCACATCATGTCATATGTGGCTGTCCTTAACAATTCTCATTTCAAAATGAATGTGACACCTGTGTAATACTAGTACACTAAGCATATGCTCTATCTTCTCATCAAAATAAACTAAGCACTGAATTTAGTAAAGGTATATGAGGTAAATCAAAGTATTTCTATACAGATTTGACCAGAAAGCCAGATTAGCAGCATATTTTGTAGTTCAACACCATTATTTTTAGAAATAATAAATTACTTTTTTTTTTCTCCTTAAACTTATTTTCACATTGGAAACTCTCAGTTCTGTGCTCTAAAAGACCAAGTGAGTATGATTTAGGAGGTTTACAGGGTTCAAATTCACCATGTCATACTGCAGCTTTTGAGCATCATTTCCTCTGAACAACTGCTTAAGTAAATTGAATGTATGGTTATTAGTCTTCAGTTAACACAATTTGGAAGAGCATATTCTCCAGGACCTAAAACATGATTAAACATATACTTTCATAACTTGTTTTTTTATCAGCAAAATCTTTTGAACTACTACCTAGAATTTAAGGTATGATTGGAAATACTGTTTCCTTGTCAAAACATCACATATTCTGATAACTTTCAGAGGTTATTCCTACATATTCTTGCTTAATTCACTTTCTTCATATCTCTTCCTTCGAGTCAACTCCTTTTCAGATTCTCTGTGTGGAGTCTGCAGAAGTTTTTTTGAAGAAAAAAACCTGCTAGCTTAACCTTAACATCTGTCTTGAGACGGTTACCTCTACCCTTCTCATTTTAATTCTTGTTTTCTTCTCTCTTGATCTCCACCGATACAGTAATCTGGGGTATTAGCTGAAGAAAATGGTGGCTAAAATACATCACCTCCGTTAATCTGTGCAGACAGCATAAGTGTTGTGCACAGGTTGCAGAAGGTGAGTCAAATCATAATTGAGGTTCACAAATCTGAATACAGAGAATATTAATGTGTGAAAGACCAGAGTTCTAAGTGTAAATTATATTTCCCCCACACTTGTCATTCTATATCAAAGTTTACAAAGATGAGGGTCCCTTGACACAATAAAACATTCTGAGAAGTTCTTAATGTGAAACAGACGCTTTTGAATCTTTGACATATTCTTCATACTGAAAGTAGTATTTTGAATACCTAGCTACTAAATTGCAAGACCTTATGAGAAAGAAAAAGGATCTTAATTCTTCACAAAAGTCATTTCAGTTCCCCCTGTGCATAGAAGAGTATGAAAAGTAACTCCTGGAAACTAGATTATCTAATTTGTCTGCAAACAGGTAAAATGGCCAAAAGAAGTATCGTTCAATCTGGAGGGTGAAACCTGGGATGGGGGAAAGTATATGTCTCTTGCAAATTCCAAGCTACAAAAACAACCTGTGGACATGGGAAACAAATAAGGCTTTAGAGCGTCTTCATCTTCTCTGAAATCCAGGACATTGAAGACAAACTCTTATACTGAGTACAATATACGTTGCTCATCC
The DNA here is from genome assembly GCF_000687285.1 of Phaethon lepturus. Lineage (NCBI taxonomy): Eukaryota > Metazoa > Chordata > Aves > Phaethontiformes > Phaethontidae > Phaethon > Phaethon lepturus. Next base: position 4,000 of record NW_010533769.1, read on the forward strand.
ATAGAATTTATCCTAATTTCTAGTAGTAATTCAGAACTGCTTTATGGCCTCAAAATCTTCTTAGTATAAGGAAATTAGGTAGCTCTCTGTTTTACCATTATGTAAAAGTTGTTCCTCTAAGTAAGTGGCACCATCTCGTGTTTATTTCTCTTAATCCATTTTGCTTCTCTTCTGTTTTAATGAGAAATTTCTTCCTGAAAATAAGGTGGCTCATAGTATTTTAAGGCTCATAGAATTTTAACATACTTGGTTAAAAGTTAGTATTTTAATGTTGCTTAAGAAGGAAAGTGAAATGAGACTTAGATTGACTCTGTTCTTTGGTATCTCTGCCATCAAGAATTTATAGAACTGGGAGGTGTCAAAAATATCCAGTTGGTTCTGAATGTGTATGTAGGTTTAAGGTAATTATTTCATGAAAGGTTTGTGCAGGAGTTATTGCTAGATGGAGCAGAAGGAGACTCAAAATGGACAAGTAGGTCATTCAAAGAGAAGGTCAGAGACAGCTGGCATATGTCTTATCTAGTTATAAATCTCTTCCATTTTTGCTACTCTAATTACAAATTATGTTGCTACGACTTGACATCACAAGGAAGCATGTAAAGGAGTGGCAATTATATTTCCTTACTCTAAAAGAAAGTAAAAGCAAATTAAAGAAAACTAAACAAAATGTAGTAAGATGTCAGATATCTCTTGATGTCTGTACATTGTTACGCTTTAGGCCAGTGTATTTCTACAGCTATATGTTTCCTGGGAAGAGTAAAACCTAATTTTTGCCATATGCTTCAAATAAACCATAAAACATTATCAGAAGGCAAAAGTCTTATTTGCACATTCAAAGTCATTCAAAGGAGAAGACTCCACTATACCATCTGAGATGAAGTCTGCAGCCCTGATTCTTGTACTTTTGTATGCAGTAATGCCTTCTCCTTGTGCAATTCTACTGGTTAGATTAATTTGATTAGTTCTTTTGTAATTTCTTTCCCTGCAGCTCTACTCCATGAGAGAAAAATGATTACCTTGCTGGGTAGTACATAGGAATATAATAACAAAAGTAATTTATGTATTTTGAGCTTTACAAAGTGAAAGACTGCTGAACAAGTTTATTATCATGTTTCAGATGAGGCTGAGATATTTAGGTCCTAAGTTTTGAAACTGCAAATATTATTTAGTTAATAAACATATAATTTGGTTAATGCTTGGGATAGGTACAAAATGTATGTCTCTGCACCAATGTATTTTCTTCAGTTCTACTAACAATGCATGGTGAGTTTGCTTGACTAGCCTGCATGGCTCTATCAATGCTCTTATGCCTAAAATGTAGATAGTAGTGTAGCAAAGCAGCACTCTTGAATAAAATGTCAATAGTCACTGGAGAGAAGTTGCTTTTGAAAATCTGTAGAAAAAGGCTGTGCCTGCTTATGTTTGAACACTTAGGCAGAAAAGCTGTCCCTGTAGAGGTCTTCAAAGGCACCTGTCTCTCCTGGTTATTCAGGGAATTAAAGATGATATTTTCAATAGTATTCTAAAATTTAGCCATAAGCTACATGCCAAAGCTAAAACTCCTACAATTTAAAGTCTGAACACCAACAGGGTGTGCTCAATTAACCAGTACATGTTATTACAAACTGAAATCATTAGATGAAAAACGGGGGTGTGCCTTTTCCTCTTTGTACATTATTTTTGTCATAACAAGCCTCATCCTGTTTCCTTTGCAGCTTATTGTGTACTGAGGATATTTTTCCTTGGGGTGCTTTATCAGTATTAAGTGTAGCTCTTCAAGTAAATTTACTTTTGGCATATAGTACAGAGCTTGTACCTGCTATTCCCATTTTTGTCATAGTTGAAGTAGAAGGATGCTTCATCTTAACTCAATCTGTCACATATGTACTACTGTTCATTCCTCCAGCTACAGGGTAAAAATATTTTTATAAGTAACCCTCAGTTTGATACAGCTGCTGGGACATAGCATGACGTCTTCCAATTATGTCCTATAAAGAACATTTGGCTAAAGACAATTTGTCAAGTGTAATTCAGGCTTTTGTAGGGATAACAAGTCCTTTCTTACATTTTTTAAAGTATTAGCTGACAGAAAGTAATATAAATATATATAGCTAAAAACCAAACAGCATTGTCAAGGCACTCAGAAACAATACCCTACATAATTGTGCTCATTTAATAATCTCTTTGGTTTCTAAGTCATGCACAACATCTCGAAAAGTTTCAAAGGATTTCATATAGCTTAAAACTCTAGATAGTTTATTCAATTCTATTAAATATCATAATGCTATGCCTTTCTTAGACCCATATAGAACAGATTTGTGATTGAATTCTCTTTGGAAAGTAAGTATGAATAATTAAGCTTAAAGCAAGACCTTTTGGTATCCTATAACACATGCCTTCAATTTTCTTAAGCTGTTTTCTCTCGCAGAGACAACCAAAGCTCCAGAGGGCAAATATGTCCCCAGGAAGAAAGGAAAAAGTTACCGAATTTCCTGAAAAAAACCCATCAAATAATATGCTGAACTCCACACAATTTGTGAAGAGACAGCCTCCTACCTTGGAGCAGGAATAAATATGTCTTAAAGACAAATCCGATTCTCTTCATTTAATTTTAGAGCCCTGAAGTAAAGTTTCAGAGCAGAGCAAAACAAGTGGCCTAGACACATGGACTAAGGTCTCCTCACCAGTGTCAGGTCTAGAGGCTCATTGTTAGGCTACCACCACAGTAAACAAGAGCAATTATTCTGTCAGCCCACGCTCCTGTGACTGACCCAATGGCTAGTAGTAAATGTTAAACACTTAGGCACAAGAAGTGATTAAAACCACCCTGCCCATAGTAGCATATTTTTCCAGTTCAGCCAATGATAAAGTTCTTCCCCCAAATGTAAGTTGCCATATCTTTTGAGAGTAAAAGATTAAAAATTAATTTCTGATGTACTTTTTATACACTATCTGATATTTTCTCTATATTGAACTGCTTATCCTCTTATTTGTTATAGCCCTAAATTAAGCATACCTTGTTCTTAGCTTCCTTTTTGTCTGGTGACCTGACTCTTATCTGCAGTCATGTTGTCAGTCCATCTCTGAGCCCTTTCTCTAGTGAATGAGCTGCTACATTTTGGCCCAAGTTTGTTTTCCAAACAGGCTACACATATAGTCCATGCAACGTACACTGTAACAATCTTTGAGATTTACAAAAGCATGGATCCTAGTTGCAGTGCTTACAGCTAGAAGATGTCTTCATGCTTTAAAGGGAAGACTAAGTCCTTCTAATTGATTGACCTTTTCTTAGTGCCATGAGTTTCCCACTCCTGTGTTTGCTTTTTCTTCTTGGGAAGGAACTGGAGGGAAAAGCAGCTGTAGAGCTTAATGATAGGGTAAGTTCTACCCTTAGATTACACAGCATCCAAGAGGCTTTTTCATCATTATATTCCACTCTGATCAAGTAAGAAACCAGCTCAATCTGCCCTTTCTGATGTCAATAGTAAGATTAATTTCAGAACTCATGTTCTAAATAAATACTGGTAACATGATCATTTGAAATACAGCATAACCTTTCTCAATTAATCTGCATGTTGTGTAAACCACACGAACAATTGGCAATTACTTTCCACCTCTCAACAAACACTAAATATGCAAGTGTTTCAGTGACAGCTCAAATTATTTAACTATCATTATCTTAAAAAAAAAGTATTACAGTGTGTATCATGTTATCATATATAAAATAGTAGAAATGTAATTGTCAAAATAAATGAGAAATCCTATTTTCATGAGTTATCCTTGGTATTTCAAATATTTTTGTTTGTTTGCTAATTCAACAAACGTCAATATTTTACAGTCTTCCAGACACTAGCTGTCATGACTTAAAGAAGATTTTATAATTATTGCTATAATCTGTGTATTACTTAAAAGACTACAAAATCTAGCAGATGTTACTTCTTATGCTGTTGAGTAAGATTCCAGGTATGTGGTAAAATTAGACAGTTAGAATGTGATCTAGAAATCTTTATTCTCTCAAGCAGTTCTTATTGAGGTGAACTCTTTTGCTGATGCTACCTACAGTTGCCAAATTTGTCAACAGTCCCCAAAGATCACCTGAGGAACAAGCAGGAGACCTGTCAAAAGGAAAGCATTTTTACAGTAGTTTGTAATATTGCATATGAAAAGTGCGTAACAGTTCTGTTACTCAGCATTGATAATGCATTGTTAGCTAGCAAACCGCACAGTAAATCACTCTTCTTTCACAACCTTGCAGTGATACGATTTCTTCCAGACCACTCATTTGAAACGAGAGAGGACTTAAGTCCCCAGATACATATATGCACTGACCTTTCATAATTTACCTGTGTGTGGATACTTCTACCCTTGGAAACAGATACTTGCTGCACTTGTCTCGAAAAAGAAAGTGCTAGATTTCAGAACAGCTACTATACTGAACTTTCTCTTTCAATTTATAAGGACAAACGCACATCAAATCAGACTAAAGTTTGTATAGTGATTTATCCTATTCTTAGCTGCTGCTGTGGGAAGAGTACAAAACAGTTAAAGCAGAAGGCATTGGTGTTTCCTTATTAACTCCAGGGATTTCTTCCTTAGGCATTTCTTCCTTAAGGTTTTCTTAAAACAGAGATGTTAAATTCTTGTTGAATATAATTTGATGGATTTTCTTTTATTGTGGTTTTCTCTTGTTCTACTGCTTTACACAGGAGTTTTTTTCAGTATTTTCTTTTGCCATTGATGATAATTTCACTTCTTTTCCGGTACCGTTGTTTCATAGGAGGATCTGTTCTCCAGTCCCAGCAGCTTACCATGCTTTCCTCTGCTACATCTTTGAAATACATTAGGAAAAAATGTAGTTAAAATACATGTAATTGTAATTGAAAGTACTGTGGGAGGTCATTTAATGGATATCCAATATTTAGTTGAAATACATTATTGGACTGATCCAGTGTCCAGTTTTGGCCCCCAATAGAAGAAAGACCTTGATAAATTGGAGTACATTCAGCACAGAGCAACCACAATGGTCAGGGCCTGGAGCACTTGCCCTGAAAGAAGAGTGTGAGGGAGCCAGTCTTGGTCAGTCTGAAGAAGAGTTGTCTTTGGGCAGATGTAACAGCAGCCCTGGTAACTCTGAAGAGGTTGTAAAAGCAGATGAAGCCAGGGTCTTCACAATGGTGCATGGTGAGAAGAGAAAATGAAATAGACTGAAACAAGGGAGTTTCCAGCCAGGTACATCAAATCATTGGAAAAGATTTTCCAGAGAGTCTGTGCAGTATCTGTCCTTGGAGATTTTCAAGATTTGACTGGATAAACCCCTGAGCAACTATGGCTGACCTTGCTTTGGAGAGAAGGTTGGATTAGAGACCTTCCAACTTGAAACTATGACGTATATAATTTCAGCTGAAGGAGAAACCATCCAGGCTGTATTAACAGAAGACGACAAAACATGCAAGTTGGGCAAACTACCTGAGAAGATGAGAAATAGAGGCTGGCAGTAAAGATAATTAAAGTAAAAGAAAAAACATTCTTTGGATTATTTTTATTTGGATTTTTATTTAAAATAAAAATATTTTCAAAAAAGCCATTTATATGTCATGTATTTTTCAATGTTCAATTTTTTGTACCCAAAGGGATTAGTCCAGTTGTTCCTCTTAATGTAAATAGAAATACGCTACAGAAATACACTACAGTATTTCTGACAATCCAAATTGTTTATTCCAAATGTTGACCAGCTACTTAGGAGTAGAGTACACTTGCACATTTTCTTTCTTTCTTTTTTCTCAAGTTTTATTATCTGAGACCTTGTTTCAGATCAGAGACTGGGTTACATACTACGAGGCTGAAGAGTCAACATTTTGCTACTTATCTGATTTGTCTTCCACTATATTGTGTTTCCAATGCAATACAAAGTACTTGAATTCCATGACTATTCATTTTTCATGTCTTCTGAAGAAATTATAAAGTTTCTGGCTCTTGTCTCGTAACACTTGTTCTAAGTGTTCAATTATGCAGATTCTAACTGATAAGATTACATAGAATTGTTGTAACAGCCTGAAGTATTAGAACCACTAAATATGATTGTGGTTTTTTTAAGTTGCAGCTACTTGTTTCTGGAAATGTTTTACGAAAGAGAGGGAAAGATGTTAATCATCTATAAACCTTTTCTGTCAAACCAACCAACCAATCAACCAACCAATCACAGATTATACTGAAACCTACCACAATTCTGCTTGTTCTAGAAGAATCATAGAATAAAATCATAGAATAGTTTGGGGTGGAAGGCACCTTTAAAAGTCATTTAGTTCAACCCCCTGCAGTGAGGGGGGTCAACTAGATTGGGTTACCCTGTCCAACCTGACTTTGAATGTTTCCAGGGATGGGGTATCGACCACCTCTCTGCGCAGGCTGTGCAAACCTGTGTTTTACCTATCTCATTGTGAAATATTTCTTCTTTCTATCTAGTCTAAATCTGCCCTCTTTTAGTTTAAAACCATTACCTCTTGTCCTATTGCTGCAGGCCCTGCTAAAAAGTCTGTCCTCATCTTTCTTATAAGTCCCCCTGAGGCACTGGAAGACTCCAATAAGGTCTCCCCAGAACCTTCTCTTCTCCAGGCTGAACAACCCCAACTCTCTCAGCCTTTCTTCATAGGAGAGGTGTTCCATCCCTCTGACCATTTTTGTGGCCCTCCTCTGGACCCACTCCAACAGGTCCATGTCATTCCTGTGCTGAGGGCTCCGGAGCTGGACACAATACTCCAGGTGGGGTCTCACCAGAGCAGAGGGGCAGAATCCCCTCCCTCGTCCTGCTGGCCACACTGTTTTGGATGCAGCCTAGGATACAACTACGAGCGCACATTGCCAGATACTCTTCAGCTCTTTGTCCACCAGCACGTCCAAATCCTTCTTGGCAGAGCTGCTCTCAATCCCTTCATCCCCCAGCCCATATAGACAGCGGGGGTTGCCTACACCCAGGAATAGGACCCTGCCCTTGGCCATGTTGAATCTCATGAGGTTCACATGGGCCCATGCCTCGAGCTTGTCCAGGTCCCTCTGGATGGCATCCCGTCCCTCAGGCATGTCAACTGCACCACTCAGCGTGGTGTCATCTGCAAACTTGCTGAGGGTGCCCTCGATCCCACCCTTTGTGTCATTGATGTAGATATTAAAGAGTACTGGTCCCAGTACAGACCCCTGAGGCACACTTGTTGTCTTTGAACTGTTTAGTATGTTAGTTAATCTATGTTAAGTGGGCATAAAAGTGCTTTTTTAAACAAATATACATTAATGTTTATTTTACAAATTTTTGATAAATAATGAATATATCTCATAAATATGCTATTGTCATGAGCAATGTGTTCTAAGATCATTAGATCAATATGAATATAAAGGTAAAAATATCCTTTTCACTGTTTAAAGGTCAGTTACATATTAAATCACATATTCATTATTTGTTAGTATTTCATTTTTTGTTAGTATTTCACTGTTATTTACATACATCAATTTGCTTATTAAAGTTGAAGAAGGGGCACACACCATAATTCTTCAGCATGTATAACGTTATTCAATGGTTTACTGTCTTTCTCTTTCACAAATATCTTTTCTCCGAGCTTGTTTTCTACGAAAAAGTGGAACACCCTCCACCCCTCACAAAAAGCTTTCCATTTAGTTCTTTAACTGCCTGGAAATAGATGGGACATTTAAAATTTTAACAGACACATTTATTAAAGCATTAGCTTTTCACATTCTCTCTACTGAATTCTAGCTGCATTAAAACTCTTACGAGTCCACCAGCGTAACCTTTGAGTACTTCATTTTTCCTGAAGCCATAACAAGTTCAATGCAAATCTTGTTCTTCAGTGAAAATTTTCACTGGATCATGTAATGAACAACACAAATTAAATATTTTCAAACGCATTTTGAACTTTCAAGGTTAACATTTTTCTTAGAATATTTGAAAAATTTTTTCCTTATGAACAGTTAAACAGACATGCAATGAAGACAAAAAGAGAAATTAAATTAAAACCTCCAAATTTATGATTGTTCAAAGCTGACAATGAAACAAATCTTTGATGTAACTGTCGTCGGTTTTGTTTGGGTATGAATGAAATGAAATAAAGGATAATAATTTCATCCTCTGATTACAAAATCAGTATTGACATTCCTTAGACAGAGAAATTTCTATTAAAAGCTAAATCAAAACTCCCTAGTTATTAACTTTGTAGAGACTGAAAAACACAATGACAGAATCTGTATCAGGGTTCAGACTAGTTACACCTAACTACTTTCACTGCAATGGAAGAAAATAACGTCCTGACTGGCTAGTTGACTGACTAAATTTGTTTAGGTTTCTGAGCCTTGATTTCATATTCTGAAGCCAGGTCTGGCTTTCTTTGCTGTTTCTCCATTACTATAATGAGAACAAAGCAAAATAAATTTCTTAAATCTTAATTTTCTGAAAGAAAAGTGCATGAAGGGCTCATTGAAAGAATAAATAAACTACCAGACAACAATGCTTCTTACACGAAACTTTAAATGAAAATATTATTCTGAAATACACTAATGGCACAGTAGTTTACCGAACTAATGACAGAATCACAGAATCATTAGGGTTGGAAAAGACCTTGAAGATTATCAAGTCCAACCATCAACCCAGCAACACCATACTCACTAAACCATGTCCTGAAGTGCCACGTCTACATGTTTTTGAACACCTCCAGTGATGGTGATTCCACCACTTCCCTGGGCAGTCTATTCCACTTGTTGACTACTTCTTCAGTGAAGAAATATTTCCTAATATCTAGTCTAAACCTCCCCTGGAGCAATAAGGTCTCCCCTCAGCTGCCTCTTCTCCAGATTAAACCACCCCAGTTCCCTCAGCCGCTCCTCATAAGACTTGTGCTCCAGACCCCTCAACAGCTTCGTTGCCCTTCTCTGGACACGCTCCAGCACCTCAACATCCTTCTTGTAGTGAGGGGCCCAAAACTGAACACAGGATTCGAGGTGCAACCTCACCAGTGCCGAGTAAAGGGGCACAACCACTTCCTTACTCCTGCTGGCCACACTATTTCTGATACAGGCCAGGACGCTGTTGGCCTTCTTAGCCACCTGGGCATACTGCCGGCTCACGTTCAGCCGGCTGTCAACCAGCACCCCCAAGTCCTTCTCTGCCGGGCAACTTTCCAACCACTCTTCCCCAAGACTGTAGTGGTGCATGGGGTTGTTGTGACCGAAGTGCAGGAACCAGCACTTGGCCTTATTAAATACAATCGACCTCTGCCCATCGATCCAGACTCTCCAGATCCCTCTACAGAGCCTTCTTACCCTCCAGCAGATCTACACTGCTGCCCAACTTGGTGTCATCTGCAAACTTGCTGACGGAACACTCAATCCCCTCATCCAGATCGTCGATAAACATGTTGAACAAGACCAGACCCAGGACCGAGCCCAGGGGAACACCGCTTGTGGCTGGCTACCGGCTGGATTTAACGCCATTCACCACAACTCTCTTAGCTCGGCCGTCCAGCCAGTTCTTTACCCAGCAAAGAGTAAACCTGTCTAAGCCACGAGCCGCCAGTTTCTCCAGGAGAATGCTGTGGGAGACGCTGTCAAAGGCTTTAGTAAAGTCCAGGTAGACAACGTCCACAGTCTTTCCCTCATCCACCAGGCGGGTCACCTGGTCATAGAAGGAGATCAGGTTGGTCAAGCAGGACTTGCCTTTCATGAACCCATGCTGGCTGGACCTGATCCCTTGGTTGTCCTTCGTATACCCTGTAAGCACTGTCAGGATGAACCTGTGCATAATCTTCCCTGGTACGGAGGTCAGGCTGACAGGCCTGTAGTTCCCTGGATCCTCCTTCTGGCCCTTCTTGTAGATGGGTGTCACACTGGCAAGCCTCCAGTTGTCTGGGACCTCCCCCATTAACCAAGACTGTTGATAAATGATGGAGAGTGGCTTGGCAAGCTCCTCTGCCAACTCCCTCAGTACGCTTGGGTGGATTCCATCTGCACCCATGGACTTGTATGTGTCCAGGTGGGGTAACGGGTCGTTAACTGCTTCCTCCTGGATTATTGTGAATTTATTCTCTGTCCCTGTCTTCCAGCTCAGGGGGCTGAATACCCTGTGGTACCTGGTCTGGTTATTAAAGACTGAGGCAAAGAAGGCATTAAGTACCTCAGTCTTGTCATCATCCTTCATGACAATGTTCCCCCATATCCAGTAAAGGATGGAGGTTCTCTTTGCCTCTCTTTTTGTTGTTAATATATTTGTAAAAACATTTTTTTTTAATGCTTTACAACTATGGCCACATTGAGCTCTAGCTGGGCTTTTGCCTTTCTAATTTTGTCTGTGCTTGACCTAACGAGATCCTTGTACTCTTCCTGAGTTGCCTGCTCCTTCTTCCAGAGGTGATAAACTCTCCTCTTTTCCCTGAGTCCCAGCAAAATCTCCCTGTTCAGCCAGGCCGGTCGCCTTCCCCGCCAGCTCTTCTTACGGCACATGGGGACCGCCTGCTCCTGTGCCTTTAAGATTTCCTTCTTGAAGGCTGTCCAGCCTTCCTTGGACACTTTTACCCTTCAGGACTGTCTCCCAAGGGACTCTCTCAACCAGTGACCTGAACAGGCCAAAGTCTGCCCTCCAGAAGTCCACGGTAGCAGTTTTGCTGACCCCTCTCCTTACTTCCCTCACAATTGAGAATTCTATCATGTCGTGGTCACTAAGCCCAAGGCGGCCTCCGACCATCACATCTCCCACCAGTCCTTCTCTGTTTGTAAACAGCAGGTCAAGTGAGGCATCTCCCCTGGTGGGCTCACTCACGAGCTGTGTCAGGAAGTTATCCTCTACACACTCCAGGAACCTCCTAGATTGTTTCCTCTCTGCCGTGTTATACTTCCAGCAGATGTCCGGTAGATTGAAGTCCCCCACAAGAACAAGGGCCAGCGATTGTGAGACTTCTGCCAGTTGCTTGTAGAATGTTTCATCTGTCTTTTCATCCTGGTTGGGTGGTCTGTAACTGAGTCCCAGCAGGATATCTGCCTCGTTGGCCTTCCTCCTCATAAGTACTTGAGTGGGTATTCACAATCATTGATTTCTATACAAACAAAACACTCCCTAACATACAGAGCCACCCCACGACATCTTCCCTGTCTATCTCTTTGGAAGAGCTTATAGCCATCTGTTGCAGCACTCCAGTCGTGAGAAGCATCCCACCATGTTTCTGTGATGGCAACTACATGATAGCTGTGATGCTGAGCAATGGCTTCCAGCTCCTCCTGTTTGCTGTCCGTGCTGCCTGCATTGGTGTAGATTCACTTGAGCTGGGCTATCGATTTCACCCCCAACTCCGGCACGCCACCCGTAGACTCATCTCTAGTGAGCCTGGTTTTATCCCCTCCCCCCTCCAAATCTAGTTTAAAGCCCTCTCGATGAGGCCTGCCAGTGCATAAGCAAGAATCCTTTTCCCCCTTGGAGACAGTTGCACTTCATCTGCTGTCAGGAGGCCGGTGCCATGTTAACCGCCCCATGGTCAAAAAACCCAAAATTCTGCTGATGGCACCCACCCCTCAGCCATGTGTTGACCAAGGGTGCGTTCCTATTCCTTTCAGCGTTCCTCCCTGTCACTGAAGGGACTGACGAAAACACTACCCGTGCTCCTGCTCCATCGATCAGTTGCCCCAGCGCTCTGAAGTCCCTTTTAATTGCCTTTGGGCTTTTAGATGAGCTACCTAGCCACGCAGTGGAGCTGAATGCTTGAACATGTGACATTTTTAGCCCTGATTCATCCAGGGCAAAATGCAAAACTGCTTTTTCTTGCGTTACTTGTTGTTATATTTTTAAACCTGGAGCACCTGAAGAAGATGGTTTTTTCATTAGGTCTCTAATTCTGTAGTTACATAGGGTTTTTATAAAAAAAAAAGAGAAATAAAATACTCCTTCCTCCAAAACAGTGTTTGATTATAAAGAAAATAAAATACTGTTTTCAAAGTTTAGTTTCTTAACAATCAGAAAGTGTATCTAAATTGGGTATATTCCTAAAAGATTTTTTAATATTTCAAGCTATATAAAATTATCTTGAAATAAATTTATTAAGGAAATTATGTCATATTTTCATAGAGTTTATTTTCTTAATGATTAAAGACTTTTTTTTTTTTTAGGAGCGAAGACACTAAGTCCTTGACACAATCAAAAACACATTCCTTCTTCCAACCTTGAACATAATATAAAATTTAAAAAAAATGTATGTTTTAAACCTTTCCATTTCTTCCTATGTAAAGTTTCCCGGTTTCTCAGTCGTGCATTAAAACAAATTCAGCAACATGGATGATAATTCCCCCTTTCTAATCAAAGAGTTTGTGTCAGTTTTCAAAAAAGTATTACAGTCTCAAGTACGTTGTAGAAAACAAGCACAGGAGTTTCATATACAGAGCAGTGATGCTGGAAAACAGCACCAGCAAAGAAGAAAAACATATTAATAAACCAGTATTTGAAGAAAAATATGCTAACAATTCAAATGCGTATTTTCCCAATAGATGATAAGCATCTAATCACAAAGACACATTCAAATATTTTCTCCAAGTTATTTGTGCTTCTTTCAGAACAGAGAATTAGAATCTGTGATTATTCCTCAGTCAGGGAAATACTTTGATATTATTATTTTAGTGCTATTATTCAGATAGATGACCAAAGACAGCTAGATCTAGACAGACAGTTGGACATGTTAATCTTTGTCCGAAAACCTGTCTGTGCAGCTGGAACATCAGTGAGCTGACCACAGTTAGTTAGGATGAACACAGTCTTTGATCTTGAACTTGGCCAACAGTTGTGCAATTTAAAATATATTAGAAACTGTTTGTTCTTAAATTTATTCTTTTCATGACAAGCTATTAATGTGAAACATTCAAAGTGAGTTTTAATTGACAGAAACAAAACTTAAAACCAATTCATCTTTTTGTTTGACCTCAATATAATGCTTAAGCAATGAGAAATGACAGGGTGTGAGTAATGAACCTATAATTCACACCTTGTGCATGAGTAGGTACAACACTGGGGTCCGAGTGTTATTAAATTCACAAGGTGTGAAATATTATACCATAACTCAACAGCCAGACAGATCTTAATTTAACAGAAAAAAATTGTAATTGGAACAAGGTACAACAACAACAAGCAAAACGTCACACTACCAGCTTGGTAATTTTGTGTAATATTACACCAAAAAAGAGGAGTTTTTAGGTATGTATTACTCATACAGAAAAGAATATCAACATTTTCACACAGGTTTTCGGCGGATTCAGAAGCGTTTATCTGCATGCTGCCAGACCAGGTGAGCTCTGAGTGATGTATGCTGTGTTTGCTTTCAGCTGCTTGTTGGCTGCTGTGAGATGCATTGGTTAGTGCTCTAGCAGCAGCTGGAGGGAGAGGTATCCTGACCTAGAGAGCTAGACCATTTGTGCAGAGTGAGGAAAGCACCAAGGGGAAGATATTTAAATTCTAAATTCCAAATATATGAGTGATAGATGATGCAGGTAACCAGGGGGTTCTGCCTTACTGTACCCTTCTTTTGTATTTATAAATAGCTTCCAAGTCACTGGCTGCTGATTCAATTTCAATCAGCAGTCAGTGTCTGTGGATCTTTTAAAAAAATTATTTAACTATCTGTTCACCCAGCCTTCAACTCAAAGACAGGATAAAAAGCTGTAGAAGTCCTTGTTTGGGTTTTTTAACATACCTTCACAATGAGCCTTCTAGGCTCACCAGAGATGAGCCTAGGGGTGGCATGCCGATGTTGGGGGTGAAATCGATAGCCCAGCTCAAGAGCATCTACACCAATGCACGCAGCATGGGCACCAAAGAGGAGGAGCTGGAAGCCATTGTGCAGCAGCACAGCTATGACTTAGTCGACATCACAGAAACTTAGTGGGATGATTCTCATGACTGGAGTGCTGCAACAGATGTCTATAAGCTCTTCAGAAGGGATAGGCAAGGAAGGACATGTCATGGGATGGCTCTGTGTGTTAGGAGTGTTTTGATTGTACAGAGCTCAACCATTGTGCCAACAAAGTTGAGGGCTTATGGGCAAGGATGAGGGGGAAGGCAAACAAGGCAGATATCCTACTGAGTGTCTGTTATAGACCACCCAACTAGGACGAAGAAGGACATGAAGCATTCTACAAGGAACTGGCAGAAATCTCACAATCACTAGCCCTTTTTCTTGTAGGGGACTTCAATCTACCTGAGGTCTGCTGGAAGTATAACACGGCAGAGAGGAAACAGTCTAGGAGGTTCCTGGAGTGTGTGGAGGATAACTTCCTGACACAGCTCGTGAGTGAGCCCACCAGGGGAGGTGCCTTGCTGGACCTGCTGTTTACGAACAGAGAAGGACTGGTGAGAGATGTGGTGGTCAGAGGCCGTCTTGGGCTTAGCGACCACGACATGATAGAATTCTCAGTTGTGAGTGAAGTAAGGAGAGGGGTCAGCAAAACTGCTACCGTGGACTTCTGGAGGGCGGACTTTGGCCTGTTCAGGTCACTGGTTGAGAGAGTCCCTTGGGAGACAGTCCTGAACAGAAAAGGGATCCAGGAAGGCTGGACAGTGTTCAAGAGGGAAATCTTAAAGGCGCAGCAGCAGGTGGTCCCTATGTGCCATAAGAGGAGCTGGAGAGGAAGACAACCAGCCTGGCTTAACAGGGAGATTTTGCTGGGACTCAGGAAAAAAAGGAGAGTTTATCACCTCTGGAAGAAGGGGCAGGCAACTCACGAAGAGTATGGGGACCTCGTCTGGTCATGCAGAGGCAAAATTAGAAAGGTGGGTGTTGGTCTCTTCTCCCAAGTAACTAGTGATAGGATGAGAGGAAGTGGCCTCAAGTTTCAACAGGGGAGGTTTAGATTGGATATTAGGAAAAATTTCTTCACCGAGAGAGTGGTCAAGTATTGGAACAGGTTGCCCAGGGAGGTGATGGAGTCACCATCACTGGAAGTACTCAAAAAACTGGTGGATGTGATGCTTCGGGACCTGGTATAGGGGACATGGTGGTGTTGCGTTAATGATGGACTTGATGATCTTGAAGGTCCTTTCCAACCTTAATGATTCTGTGATTCTGTGATTCTGTGATCTTGTGTTTGGAAACAAATCATGCTCATTGGATCACTGTGATTTTCTCATGTATTTGAGATCCCTCTGTCCTCATGTGTACACCCATAATTTGCCTCAAGTCCAGCATCTGTACTCTGCTCCCCTTAGGACCTTGAACTCCATTATTTTATGGTTGCTACAGCCAAGGGTGCTATTCTTTATCACATCCCAGAGAAATTCTTCCTTGTTCATGAGCAGCACACCCCAGTACTGATGGCGTAATGATGGGACACACCTCTTACGTCAGTAAAAACAATTTTATATCACCAGGTTTATGTCCAGTGCTTAATCATCGTGTACATCTTGTTCAAACTGTGTTCAACATTACCATATCTTCCTTGCTGCAAGGCCACTAAAATGGAGAACAGTATTCCAGCAGCAATTTTGCCAGTGCTATGTAGAGAGGCAAAACAGCTTTTTTGCTTTTTGGTATTACCCACTATATATTATATGAAGGTTGCATTAGGCCCTTTCACTGCAGTATTGTGCTAAAAGGTCATGCTGAGGCGATTAGCTACAATGTCTCCTACATACTTCTATGAATCACTGCTTTCCAACACAAAATGTTGTTATGGATTAATAATAGTCACGCATCCTTCCCTGTGGTTAACTTCACATTTACTAAAATACTTGAGCTTCTGTTTGGCTGACATTGAAGCTTGCAGGTTTTTTAAGTACCTTAAAACCTCCTCTGTTTTTATTAGACTTAAATATATAACTCTCTGATTTACAGTCACCAAGCCACATTCTCAGCTGGTGTAAATCAATGTGACTTGCTGTTTACCTCAAATAATGATCTATTCCAGACACTGCAGTGGCTTAAATGAAGCACAGAGAAGACATCTATATGATATACATTACTGGCTACTTTACACATAATAAATCAAGATTAATATTAAATATTACATTGCATAAAAATGAACTCAAAAATATTTGGAAAAATTAGGAGTCATTTAGATGTGCTAATAACATAGAAATTAAAACATGATTCTTTCAATCAAAGCAGTGAATACTCCGAGACATGACATTGGCATAAAGCCATCGTTCCATCTCAGAAGATGTTCCGTCGTTCCTTTATCTACTTGAGTGAATCCCTCTTCTCTTCACTCCTACTCCCTCCCCCCATAAATACATACACATGTGTTTACTAAGCCTTTATCTTTCCTAGAATGGACTACTGTGATTCTCCCATTCTCAGTCAGAAGGTGGATCAAGTTCATTTTCCTCAGTAGGTAGGACAAATTCAGATATGTGCTGCTCATCATTTAATGAAGGTATGAACACAATAGCCTTTAAAACTAATTCTTGAAAGAAAAAATCATTTAAGATAAGACTCAGTCTAGTGCACAAGAGGATTACATTAACCTGCATTCTTTTTTTTTTTTCTGGAGACAGAGAGGCTGTTTGTGAAGCAGCTACTGGCTGAATGCATTTCTTTTCTTCTGCAAAACTGAATCAGAGCTGCCTTATTCCACCATGAAGAGAACAAACGGAAGTAAATCAGGAGGAGGTCTGTAGCATAGCCAGAGCACTGCTATGGAGTGAGAGAATTAGTGGAGAGGTGGAGGAAATGTTGAGGAAGAAACACATCTTGGTACAGTTCATTCTTTGTGTTTCTCTATGGAGTATACTGTCAGATCCTGGAGCTAATACCATATGGAGAATGCAGGCAATATTATTCCTATCATAAACTGTTGTTCTATTCAAATATCTGTGTTTGGAGGCACAGAGAGGAAAAGCAAAGAAATCATGTGTCCTGCATGTATCTTGCCCAGTAGTCTGTCTTTTTTATTGTTGCTGCTGCAACAATAAAAAAAACCTGCAGCAACCCAGATTTGACTCTTTATAATATTTATAAAATTCATGAGCTCACAGAAGCATGTCTGACTTTCTGCACATTCCTCTATGCCTGACAAATGACATCACCATCATTCCCCTCTCAGAAAAAATGTCATTGTTGGCCTAAATCCTGGTGATTTTCTAAGCCTGATTAGACCTTTACAGATAACTTGGATTAACAGCATTGAAGTCAATGGTTCTGCTTGCAAAGAGACTGTTATCTGGGCTACTGTCCATTTACCTTCCCTCATGTGAGCAGACTTTCACTGAATTAATTCTGTACAATATATGATTAAACATGTCCTATGCATGTCAATCCCTTTACAATATTCAGGCAAATGTATATAGCTACATCATATTCAAACAAATTGATATATCTATATCCAGAAACAATCACCATACAACTCCAAATTAATCACATTTGTATCTTTCCAACATTTTGCATTTTTCCGCAAATTAGCCTAATTCAATTTTCTTTCTTATTATGCCAAAATTGCCTCAAATGCAGTTTTTCTGTGCTGCTGAAGCTTTTCAGTAGTTGTTTCACCATGAAGATCTGTATACATTACAGGAAATTGAAAAGTTGTTCCTGTATTTCAAGGAGGAAAGCTTTTGCTCACTAACCTGCAAATGCTACAGAAAAATCTATTCTAAATTGAATGTTGATCCAAATAAGAAAGGACTGTACCACATCACGTGAAAAAAAGCACTCATCACCCAATTATTAATTCTTTGCTAAAGTCAATCCACCTTGCTTTCTGCAGTTGTGCAGCAAACACAAAAAGCAGCTGACTCTCTTGTTAGCCACGGAATTAGGGTAAGATTATAGCAACAGTTATAATGCTAAATCCTGACCTTCCTGTTACAGGGCAGGACTGTTTTCTCATTACATGTATAACGTGAGGGATAAGAGGACCCAATACATTACCAGGGCTCCTGTTATAGACACAAGTAATGATAAAGAATGAAGGAACAGACATACCACTTTCTGAATATAAATGCCTGCTTCCTACAGTAAGACTCTTCAGGGCATGTTGCAGTAATGTGCCGTGGGAGCCACTCTTCTGCTCCTCCAAGCAGGAACAAAATGTATTGTTATACCTTTTGCTGATTACAGCACATACACAATGCGAGTGATGGGCCCAGAGCATAAAATACATCCTCCATCAGTATACTGGACTGTTTAAGGCCTCATTTTGCAATGAGTGCATTTTTTTCCTATGTCTTTTTTTGTGAAGGCAGACAAGACACTGAGCAATGTTTTCCTCTCTCCATCACAGCATCAGCGGAATAGGACATGAGACAGTGTTATACTATGTTAATTTGTGTGAAAGCAGGCCTATTAAACTGCTTATGGTATTTTTATCGCATGTCAAATATCTTGGTACATAAAATTAATTTTTGGAAATTGATCTGTAGTTAACAGCATGTCTCAGACGCTCCTGTGCATGAGTAGATGGGTGAAACGCATGTGTAGAAACAAACAGATCTTGCTGTCCCGGCACCCTGGATAGACCATCCTGCTTGAACTAGTCCAAAGCAAGTGACTCAAATCAAGCATCAAATCAAAATGTCAGAGTCCTTATATTTCATACTACTATAAGTGGTAAGGGTAGTTGAAAATTCAGTAGTATAAAGACAAACAGAACCTAAAAGCTTTGAAAGAAAGAGGAAAAAAGTCCCACACATCAAATATATTTACTGGAGCTTATCCAGCTCTGCTAAGCTTCTCTCTGTTTTCTTTCACTGAGCTGCCCTGATTATCCAACCAAGGAACACTCTTCAGTTTGGTGCATGCAATCATGCACAACTCTTCCCAAAGTGCTGTCAAAAGAGATGTTTGTTGACACACTTTCAGAAAAAAAAAAAAAAAGTTTCCAGGTGTGTGTAATGAATGTGTGTTTGTATTTTTTTAAGTCAGTAACGACTGCTCCGGAGAAACCAGCTATGAGAAATATGCTTCATTATATGATTCAGTGGAATCAGGACTTCAGGATGGTGGAATGAAAGCTAAAGCTGTGACTTTTGGGGTATGTATGTAATCTGCATATAACCTTCTAATTTTATTTTCTCTCCACAGCTTTTTCTGTCACCTTTATTGTCATGTGCAACCTCAAGCTTCTAGACAGACAGATGAAGTTTAAAAGATGTCTCAGAAAATTGCAAAGTAGGCCAACTGTAGGAATGTTTCTTCCAGGAACATTCAACCTCATTTAAATTAAGATATCAAGATATATGGATATGTTCTAAATTGCAAAGGCAAGCAAGTTGACTGGGAAGCTGCAGTGTGCTGGCTATTTGTGTATGCATGTAGAAGGTCTGTTTTTGAAAGCTGTACCTAGTGATTCCAAACATTTTACTTACAATTACAAACCTGTCCATTTTGAAAACTTTTCAATAACAAGAAAACTTGCAACATTATACAAAGCACAGTTCCTGATAATATTATTCTTTGTGCCCTTTTTTGTCTTTTATTTGTCTTGATATTTTTGCCTATGGGTAGCTAGATTAAATTAAAGTTTAACAGATATGTTATATACCATAAATGAAAAAATAATTCAGTACTAAATCTTATGAACTCCCAAGTCTACTGAATTACAGGATAGATAGTAATGTTAAACACATATATATGTACTTGTGTACATTTATGGGGAAGAGTTACTTGTTTTCTGTGATTGTCATTCTTTTTCCCATGCAGTCAACCATAACCATTAGCAGGTATAAATATTGCCCAAATTTTTCCAAATTTTTCAAAAGTGATTCAAGGGTTTAGATGCTTCCATGATGATGTGTCTGCGATGAGAGATGATTTTTATGGAATACTTTTTTTTGGCACTTCATGGACAATATGCCTTGATAAGGGGTTTTGAGTTGAAACATTCAAAAATTATTTTCTGAATTCTTGCAAACTGAGTAATATTTTTGATTTTCGGGTTTACTGCATTCAGAAAAGCTCCTGTGAAAAATAAATACCATGTCCAATGAGCAATAGAGATGTATTTAAAGTTTTAAGTTAGAGAACAAAAGAATTCACTAACATGTATATGACTAGCATTGACACTCAGGCTTTCTGAAGAAGGTGAAGAACTGAGTGTGTTTAGGCAAACGGGCTAGTTACTTCATCCCATCCTGATATCTAGCTCACAGAATTGCTGCGTTTAACAGTGCTTGCCAAGAACACAGTGGAATGCCATGCTGGATGTCATGTTTGAAAGATTTTGTGTAGGAATCCTTTAGCTAAAGAATTTGAAGACTATTCTATCTGTGTGACAAGTGTGAAGGAAAAACCTATTTCTGAATGCCTCAAAAGCAAAAAGAAGATATGTTCTGGTTTTGACGATTTTCTATAACTCAGAGAGCTAGAGAGCTAGAACTGCACAAGTATAATCCAGGCCTCAGGAATTCCACAGTATTTTGGTTACTGGTTTCAGTGAAGGTTCACTTTTGCTTTTTATTTCTCTCCATGTTTAAGTGTTAAAAAATTTCTGACACAGAACGAAGCAAATGTTTTCAGCTTCAGTCCTTGCCAACTCTGCCATAGTTATGTCTTCTTGTTTCGGAAAATGAATATACACAATGTTTTCATTTGTCTGTTTGACAAATATGCCTGAATGCTCAATAACTTATCTTTGAAATTAACCTGTCAGAGTAATCATGACACAAATATACTGATGAAACATTACTCTGCTCTAAAGATGAATTTCTGCAACAGTCATAACTGGCCTCTGGGGCGTTACTGATTGATGAAGCAATACTTTAATAGAAATTGAACTAATTTATGTGCAGGTCTACACAGAAAAATCTACATATTCTACTATGTGCAGATTCATTTGGCTAACCATCAACAAAATCATGAAGATTGTGGGCTTTGATTTGTGTTTGGTCCAGAGACATGTGTTAAAATGTTGTATACATTAACCTAGAAGAGAATGAAATTATACATGCATGTATGTATCCTGTTTCTGCATTGTATATTATTACTTTGTAATGCTCTACATTAAGATAAGAACTTATTTAGCTTTGAAAATATCTGACAATTAATTATTAAACTAAAATTAATGCTTTTATATACTAGCAAATCTTACATATTGAAGAAGCTATAAAACACATACTGCCAAATTCAAACCCAGAACTGTATTTTCTCTAATTAGATGTTAACCACCTGTAAAATCTCTGTATTCCTTCCCTGATTGAAAAGGTGCAGAAATTATAAAAATTTTAGCATGTAAAATCAGCTATTTGCCCTTACTTGTTTTACTTCTTGTAACATAGTGCAGATTTTACTACATAACAGAAGAAATCAAAGAAGAACACAAGTTCTTAAAATAATCCAGTGAAGCTGAACTTTCAAAAGATGTTCATTACAAAAAAATAGAAGTGAGAATTTATGGATTTATAAATCATGTAGTATAATGACATCTAGTCAATTTATTTGTGATTTTTTTTTTGTTTTGGTTTGGTTTTGGGGGGTTTCATCATCGTTGTTTTTACAATTGCCTTGCAACATAAGATTATCTGCCGGTCTGGGAATACTTAATCTGTAAATTGTTCATTTGCTAGAAAGACAGGAAAAAGCCTTGTGGGATTCTACTTTTGGTTGAGGTAAGTCATGTCTTGGGTGCAATAACTATACTGACTAGCTCTCCACTGATATGAGGGAGCCTGAATGACTTTCTCAGTTACAGAAGCCTATGCTGTAAGACATGCCTATCCTGCCATGTTACTTTCATTTTATTATCACAGGTTTTTTACCACTGGTTTACTCTTTACACATTGGCTTTCTGTCAGATGGCCCAGATTCATGATTGACTCAAAATTCTGTTTTGTGACAATGTGGCTGGTCTACGAGGATAATACAGAATAAGTGCTTTAATAACATCATTACAATGTCTTAGAAGCATAGAGCCTCTGTTTCTTTTGTTAATTAGATTTAAACTGATAACTATTTCCTTAAATTACCTAAATATGTACACAGATCAAGCATATCACCTTAAAAACCAGAAATAAGATTGTTAGCAAGTGGGTTTTTACATACACATATGTACGTATATATATAAAACATATACATGAAATTCAACAGAAAAGTTCTTCATATGGGTAGGATGTTCATGTAGGTGGGATATTATGACATTTAAGTATATGTGATACAAAGTGTCAATGGTAACGGAAATTTGTTTCTGAGTCTGCTTTCCAAAGGTCTTACAGCTTCTTTAAGTGGTAGGTTTGATTTAGGAGGAAGATATCATATTTTCTGTGGTATTACAGAGAAAATGAAAAGACCTTTTAGCAGAATTTATTGAACAGGGTTCAATAAGGGTCATCCAATCAGTGTCTGAAAGATCTCTTCATCTACTTGAATTTATCCAGGAGTTCATCTCAGTTGCTCCTATATAATACATTATTTAGTGGGAACACTGTGTACAGAATTGCCTAACTATTTTCTATTTTACTCTAATGCTTTTGAAAGAGGCTATTATTTTCTGAGGAAAGGAAGAAGCATATATTAATTTTCTTATAATTGCCATCACCAGTTCTTTAGACTCACAAATGACCTTTTTTCCCTTTGATCAAAATAATTTGAAATGCTCTGAAACTTTGAATTAAAGTTCTCTTCAGTTCAAACTTGTGTATTTTATGAGTAACTTCATCCACATACATATTTCACAGAATAATCCAATGATAATTTGTTTGGGATAAGATGGGTTTGTTTATTTGTTTGATTTTGATTTGGGACATACAAAAGAGGCCAAATCATCTTTACTTTTACATCATAATCATTTCACAGAATTTAGGAACAAAATAATTAAGGGTGAAGGTTGTCCTTCCTAATTTCAAGAAATCAGCCACTGGGCATGTAGCTTAATCAAATACTCCTAGTGCAAATTGTTAATATGCAGCCATGTACAGTATCAGAGAAGCTATATATCAGTTCAGTAGAAGGAAATAGTGCTATATATTCTCTCAGTATATTTCAAATATTTCCACTCCCTTCCCCAGACTTTTATCTTTTTGAAGTCTCTGGCTTACAGATACACATGCTAGCTGAATTTATACACATTTTGCAAAAGGTTCTCTCAGGTTTCTTCAATGAGATCTTAAGATTCATATGTTTAAGCTTGTCCTCTGTATTCTCTTTATTTTACTACTTATTTATGACCCTGATATCTTAGAAATATACTGGATAAATTTACCATCTTTAATCTTCAACATCAGCCATCCTGAAGTACTTTCCTTTGAATAGGTAAATACAGAGTTTTACTAAAAACTTTCCGTTTCCCTGGCTTGGGAAATAGAGACAAGAGAGTGATGGTCATTTTCTTACACAAAGCCTTTTCTTACACAAATATCTCTGTAGTAAAAAAAACCAGAAAACCCAGAAAACTGTATTAGCTCTTCCCATAATAGACAGTTTCCTTAAATTTCTGCAGGACCAGACTGTGTCCACTTCATGTAGACTTTCCCTGTGTTGTCTGAGCAGAGCTCTGCATCAGCTGAGGAAGCACAGAGGCATAGGGACACTGCCTCTTCAAGGTATGTGGCACCGACTCTCTCTGTATGGAGCCCTGCCTGGGTAGATCATGGACAAAAGGTTATGTCATTGCTCTGCCTCCCTCTTTATGGATAATCTATGGACGTGTATTTTTTTGCAGCATGTAAAATCTCTGCAGAGTCTAGGGACTTGCCTTGAGTGCAATGTGAGGATGAGTGGAAGGAGGGCATCTTGTGTTTCCATGTTCTCCTCCCTACTTCCATGAAGCTATGCAAAAGTTCAGCTTGTCCTTAACCTAGTAGTCATAGAGGACTTTTTCATATTGCGTTTAGACTGGTTATTTAGCTGCTTTAGAGCCATAGTGAGCACGTTAAACTATGCAACGTTTTGGTGAAGTAAGTAATGAGCAAACTCTTAAAATAAGACAAAATATTGCCTCCAACTTAAAAAATAAATTTTATTTTATTCAAGCTGGGCCTTGGACTATCTTGCTCAATGTATTTCCTGTGTTGGGTGGATGTTGACTGGGATGAGGAGTAGCTTCTTTCACACAACTGAAGAGTATTTTGGCAACTCTAAGATCTGAATATTGCCTGCTCCAATCTGTCTGCCAGATCAAACTAAGAAATTTGAAACAGAAACCTAAAATAGTATCACAGAAGAAGTCAGTGTTATAAAAGGACAGCATGACACAACCTCATATTGCAGCCTGTGCAGGAAGCTGAAATTACAGGAGGCTACATATATTTTTGCGGTGTCCAAGGCAAGTTTTAAGGTATTCTTCTGTATAAATAAAGTCTACAATGGGAGATAAGACTTGTCCCATATGAACTCTTGACCAGTACCTAGGCACAAAATATCAGGATGCCACAAAATATCAGGATATCACAAAATATAAATTTTCTATTAAAAAATACATTTAAAAAGTATACATATATTAAAATTTCCCATTGCTGCATAAAACAAGTTAAAATATACAGCATGCATATGTTTGTGCTTTAGGGTATAAGTCAAACACTAAACCGCTTGAGGTCAGGAATATATTTTCCCTGTGGGCTGTTGTACATTACAGAGTTTTTTTTATTTTTCTCAAAGCACTGGCTGTTACTTAGTTTTCAGAAAAGCAAACTGGACCAACTGAACTATTGGTTTAAGCCAAAACAGCATTTCTGCAGCATTTCTGCAAATACTGCAGCACTAGCAATTTTTGCCTTACATCAGAGGTCTGACTTTCTCAAACAGGCAGCACAATAAGAGCAGAAATACACCCTGGCATTTGCCTGCATAGCAGATTCCAGTGACCTATATTTGTCTTCTACAAGCAATTCTCAGCAGCCTCTGTAATGATCAAATTGATGGTTTAAATATATGGATCACTGAAAGTAATAAAACATGATGTTTCCCTTATATTTCAGATTTGAAATGGTTCAGAATTTGTGGCTTGTAGCCACCAAAAATACATCACAATAATTTTCCGAATTTAATGACTTGTGGTTATGTAATCCCTCAAATACGCCAGTAGTAATCTTTTTAAAACTGATTGATTTTGACCCATGGCTTTCTCTATGGTCTCTTCTGTATAAAACAGCAGTTTAAAATGTTCTTCAACTTGATCTTTATGGTATACATTTTATTTTCATTTCCAATTGCCATTTCTTTTAAAATGGCAGGCACTTATTTAGTATGTTACAGGATTGCTTCTTGGATACAAGTGACACTGCTGTGGTATGATACTGCAGTGACATCTCTTACGTTTAGTGCAATTCCTGACTAAACCAAGCTACGCAGCCACAAGGGAGAAACCTGGCCTAACAAATTTTAAAGTAGCCGTGCAGCCAGAGTAACATATTTTCCATTATTTCACTTCAATACTACACATCTCATGTACTGCTCTTCCTCTTAAAATAAGCCCGGAAAGTACCCCCACAAAAGTGTTTGGCATAGGGTCATTTTTGCATGGACAGTTAGGAGGACTGTGAGACTGCACCGGCTTTTACTCCACGTATTCGGAAACACTCAGGCACTTAACCAGACTCTTAAGCAATGTGGATTTTGGCAAACCGTAAGCCAGATTTGGTCTGTAAGTAAATTCTGCCTTAACACATCCCAGATGTCTCAGATTCCCGTGGGAGATCCTTCATTTTGCACTAGTCACCCCGTCTCTTGACGAACAACTGCAATACCAAACCGCAGCTCCTAGATGTGCAGAGAGACAGCGATATCCACCATGCCTGACAGATCGGTAGCCAGCACCAGTCTCTCTGTGGAACAGATTTTAGCATGAGTACTCAGCAGTCTTCTGCAGAAACAAATTATTTCATTCATATAAAAGAGAAAGAGACAGAAGGAGAAAATATAGGCCAGAATCTCCCACCCTATAGAATCAGAACCATTCTTTCATGTTAAGTCCAGGTTTTCACTGTGTCCCCGGGGTTTTATTTATTCTTATTCTCAGCAGAGGGGTTAATCTTCAGCATGACTGGGTACTGTGTACTGTGGCTCCTGAAAGAGGGTTCTGTGAGGAAGATACATGAACAGCAAGGAAATAACAGGGAGGGATCTGGTGCCTGAAGGTAAAGGAGCACTGCTCACCAGTTTTGCAGGGTTGATAAGAATTGTTCTGTCATGTTTTGCATATACAACTATTGAGAAAGGGAAACCTGTTAGCAAAAAGTTAAATGCAACTTGAGACAGTCATTACTCCAAGAATGGACACTATTATTTAGTTGTGAGAGCAGGAGAGTAATGGGCCACTAAAACAGAAGCTGAAGGAGTACAGCAACCATACAAATTATTTGACCCATGCCGAATAGAACTGATAGAGCACGCTGATTAGCTCTGTAAAAGAGCTTAGAACTTTAGGATGCATACGATATTCAGAAAAGGGTTTTTTTCCAGTTCTTGGTAGACATTATTTTTGCATTTCTCAGCAATTATGGGGAATAACACTCCTCATTTTTAGCTGCATTAATATTTTAAGTCCCTGCCTGTTATTTGTATGACATGTGTTTTATGTTAGCAGTACCAGCTGGCATACTGCAGTTTTTTGTGTATTACATAATACAGTCATAGCCTGGATTTGTAGACTTTGTTACATAAAAGAAGATCCTGTAACATGCAATAAAACCCTGGAGGTAGGATTGTATATGCTTCAGCTACAGTGTCTACTATAAATTTGTATCGTTCAAGATTTTATTTGTTGCAGTCCTGTTTTGGGCGATGAGAGGTGTTTCATAGCCAAACACAGTCTACGAATCATAGAATCATAGAATCATAGAATCTTTGGGTTGAAAGGGTCATTTTAAGGTCACTTAGTCCAACCTGACCTTGAATGTTTCCAGGGATGGGCTGTCTACTACCTCTCTGGGCAATCTCTTCCAGTGTTTTACCACCCTCATTGTGAAAAATGTCTTCCTTATATCTAGTCTAAATATACCCTCTTTTAGTTTAAAAACATTACCCGTCATCCTATCGCTATCCTGTCATGCCCTTCTGATGACCAAATGAATGGAATGTGTTCAGCAGACACTAAAGTCCCAAAGTTAGGTGGTGGATCTGGCAGCAAATTTAACTCCTGACAACTTTGCTATGAATTATTTATTTAAAACTGAAACCTAAGCTTCTAATTCTGAGAATTACAAACCTACCAAATTGAACCTGGCATATTTTCCCAGTCTGTCTTGAACTCTTGCAAATATTCATGTCATTTGATGCTGTTACAAGTCAATAACACTCCAGGAAGTGTGTTTATTTTTATTAGATTAATTTCGTCCCATATGTTCCCTTGCAGTTATTTCCACCTGTTGGGAACCATTCACATTGTACACACTTTTAATTCAGACTAGATAAGTTCCTTGCATGAGAATCATCCCTAGATATTTTAAGCCTGTGAATGTAAGCTGAATGTTTGTTTAATTAAGTGTAACCCTCCATGAGAAACTAGAGCTTTACACTTACTCTGAAAAGGAAAAAGAAAGGGTCTGTTGAATGCTCCAGCGTCAGTTGTTTGCAAAGGGAAGCTGTCACTCACAGAAAACTCCATACCATTATGGATCAGTGTCCTTTCTTTTGTGAACTGAAAGGCAGCAAGGAGTGAGCCTGATAAAACTATCTCTATGTGAAATGCTTCAGTTTGACCAAGTAGAAATACGATTGTGTACAAGAGCAATATTCCCTGTTTATACTGTGAATAGAGTAATAGGAGATGTAGAAGGTCAGGACAGGCAAGTAGAGGTGCTGATGCATGTGACAAAGACCAAAAAGTTAGTTTGAGAGAGATGAGGAGAAAACTGGACAATGCATTATGGGTGGGCTGGTGAAATAATCCTGTTAGCAATGGGTTTTCTGACAAGACAGATAAAGTAGCCTAAGGGCTGCTGTATAGAGGGATGCAAGCACTGAAATTAAAAGTAAGTTAAGCTGTAGGAGTAAACACTTCTGACTATTCTGCACTCAAGCCAGGATTGGGAGAAGGGGTTCCCTCTTGCTGAAAGCGTATGGATGATGTCTCTTGTCCCTGTCTTTTTCTTCTGAGTTTTCGTAACTCTATGGGAAAGTTTCTTTTGCTTCCTCAGTTCAACTGTTTCACCAGCATGCTCCAAATTCACAAATTTCTCTATATTGTCTCTATTTTGGTGTAAATTCTGAGGAGGATACCTGGAAAATAACTATAATACAGCTTTTTTAGTTATCTGTTTTGTATTTTGGAGTGAAGGACCTATGCATTTCAGAGTGAGGGAACTACACAGTATCGATATTTGGGTCTGTAGTCACCAATACTTTCCTGCAAAAATTACATATTTGTGTAAATCGCTTTGAATCTAACAACTGACATATTTGGTTCATCTGAGGCAGCAGGTCATGTAAGTATGAAGACACGAGTGCAGATCAGAAGATGACATAAGGATTACTTTCAGGGTTTTAAATTTACCTACTCCTGGATGAGAATTCAGTAGTGATAACATAACAGCTCTTCACAGTAAGAAATACATTAATACAGTGCAGTTCATCCATATTAATATTTCTGACTAGAAACAATAATCTTTTTTAACATCATATAATAAGTAACAGGTGACATTTACTACCTCTTGCAGAACCTGCTTTAAACCAAAATAAGTAACAACGCTATCAACAATACCTTGCACAGTGGTACCATATTGTGGCACCTCTAATAATGTGTTCCAAACTGGTGAAGTGGTTAGGAAAACGTAAATTATCATCTAATTTTTATTCCACCTGTCCCTGCCTGTCAGAAATATAAGGCACCAAACTGAAGAACCAAAAGGATGAAAATATTGACTCTGCCTATAGATGCAAAGGCAGAAATTAAATCTGTGTTAATATGTGCTTGTGTTACTATTGATGTATTTAATATTGAGGTATAGTTTGGGATACTTGTGTGCTAGAGGCAACCTTCTTCCTCCTGGCTGTAGTCTGCAGCTTACCTACAAAGGTATGATAGATATCTAAATATGGGCCTTAGGGAAAAAACAACTAGTCCTCCCTACTGCCTGAATCTTGTGAGAAGGATCAAGTGAAATTTGTATGTTTGTGTGTGATGTCTTCAATTTGTCATATACACTGTTACTATACCTCCTGTCTGACTTTAAAGACTTTTAGTATGAGTACTGAGTTATATCATCCGGCTATTACTGTAATGTGGTATTATTTTATTCCAAGTTATTAACCATATTTTCAAAGTATCTCAAATTTTGGCAAACATTGCACACTTTTAAAGTGTTTACTGGCTGCTTATGAGCTTTCAGTCCTTTAAGGGGCAGGAAGGTGTTTTGGGAGGCCTCTCATTTTGGTCAAGGAATCCACAAGATCTTTTACTGAATCTCAGACCTGAGTGCCAGTGGGACCCAGAAGTCAAAGAGCTGCTCTTGTAATATGTTTCTGTAAGGGTATGAGGAAGGAGAGAGCTTGCTCTTTTAAGATATCTGGTCAAGGACTTTTTTCCAGTGCAAAAAAGATGGGCCAAAATCCACAGGCCCTGATGGGATGCACCTGCGAGTGCTGA
>NW_010533770.1:0-355 GCF_000687285.1 Phaethon lepturus
AGGGATGGGGCATCCACCACCTCTCTGGCAAGCTGGGCCAAGGTTTCACTATGCTCATTGGGAAACATTGCTTCCTTATATCTAGTCTAAATCTCCCCTCTTTTAGTTTGAAACCATTACCCCTTGTCCTATTGCTACAGGCCCTGCTACAAAGTCCGTTCTCATCTTATCAGTCCCCTTTAAGTACGGGAAGGCTGCATGATCTTAGTATGATCTCATCTGCAAACAGATTCAGTGGACTAAAGTAAATCAGTGCTCACGACTCACAGGTGAAACAAACTACTTCAGGTTTGCTGAAACCAAATTCTCAGCCCCTAACATTTCCTCTTTGATGCTGACTGGGCTGCCTTACTGC
>NW_010533771.1:0-3386 GCF_000687285.1 Phaethon lepturus
ACATCCACAGCCTTTCCTTCATCCACTAGGATCTGCTATATGTATGCACACTTATATCTGTATATATAATGTATATAGCTGTATATGTAATGTATATATACATTCTCTCTTCCTGTACTTGCCAGGAGAGCCTCCATTTAAAATATACTGTTTAAACCATGAGGAAGAATCTGCACAGAAACCAGGATACTGTATGAGCATCTTTTTGTAAGTTTTCTCAAAATTTTTAGGAAAACAGAGATAAAGCGAAGCATGGTCACTGTCTTTTCCAACACCTTCTTCTGCCTTCAAGAAAGAGAATAAAAAGTACCTATCCTCTCTTACTGACTGGTTTTCTATCTTGAACACCACAGCTTAGAAGAATTTATGCATGTACTCTTCTTTCTCCAACATAGTAAAGTGAATTAACTTTCAACATAAATATGATAATAGATGTGCATGTAAATGATGTGAATCCTGCAACACTGATCTGCAGTATTTTCAACCTCAGGCTTCCACTCTGCTTGGGGACTAAAGCATCTCAGCGTCATAGATAACGTGTGTAGAAAAGTAATTTAAACAAGTTTCCTTGGTAATTGGGATCTCCGCAATTCCCACAGTATTTGGGATCTCTGGGCTGGTAATGCATTTGCAGACAGAAAATAAGTAGGGCATAACTGAACAAGACTGTGAAATTAATACATTGCAGTAAAATGAAAACTCATGCATACATCTCCTCCCCCAACCCTGCTCACTTTGAAGTTGTCAAAACAATTTATTGCTCCTTCCTATGATCTTGTCATTCCTTCCCTTTGAATTCCCTTTACTGTACTAAATGCCATCTTTTCTCCCTGCCTTTCAATCTCAGCCCTCCCAATATTCACTAAGTTGCTAGCGAACAATATCTTTCTTATTTTACTTGCCCACTAGATACTTTTATTCTTTCTCCCATGTTGTCCTTTGTAGCTGGGACACCATCTTGGTAATGAAGTAAAAAGCTGCTCACTTGCTTTCAGCAGAATTATTTCAAATTTCCTATTAATTGTAATGTATCCAATAAGCAACTAATGAGTAGACAGGTGGTGAACAAAAACCTTTACTTTTACGTATTTAACAAAACAACGAGGAAATGTATCTAAGGGGTAAGAGAAACAACATAATTAAAAAGCTCCATGCACTCTCATGTGAAATCTTTTCGCATTTTGTAACTTCCTTTATTTCCTGCATGTTGTTAGAAGGCACATATACTTCTTCCTGTAATCGAGATAACATTCACTTTGTTCATTGATTCTTTCAAAGAGGAGAAAACCACTAGTAAATCTTCAGCTTTAAATAGCAGTATTTGTCATGAAGGTTTCGCAGAAAGTACCTTTTACTTACATGCCTTGGGTACCGCTGGCCCCACGTGAGCCTGCCCACGCACCACAAGCTGCGCAATGACACATCTTTCTTCAGTGTCTGATAACGCAAAAGCAGTCTGTGGAGTCACTGCTGGGAATCACTGTTTGCTTGATGACTACTGACATTATACAACAGACTTTCTCCTGATCTGTTTGCAAAACCAAACAGGCTACTTTCTGACCAGAGAGGAAAAAAGGACATCCTTCTTTGCCTGATTTGCCTACGTGCTTTTCTCTTTTTTTTTCCACCACAGGCGGACTACTTATTTTTCTTGAGACAACCCACTAGTGAAGACACAGAAAAAACATTCAAAGTGAGTATCGCTGGAGAAATATCTATTCTTATATTTTTAACCACAGAAGTCTATGCTTGATCCACTGTGGTGAGGCCTGTCTGCCCTCTAGAAGGTTATTCTCTTTTCTTGTTAAAAATTAGAGCCACATGCTAAAGTACAATCATGACAAACACTTTAGGCAAAGCCATATGTAAAGCTTATTATTTCTAAGTCCTTATTTTAATATTTTTAAGTTTTACCTTGTCATCCCAGACTTTTTAAGAGAAATTAAATATCTGAGAATATTGTCCATACTAAAAACAGATGAATGATATTTTCTTGATATTTAAGAAATGTTGTTTAAGAAAGAAAAAAAAAACAACTTAGAGGTTAATCCAATCATGCCAATAAACGGTTGTGATAAATATACTCTGCCAATGATAAATATACAGAAGAACAAGTAATTTTGATGATATTGCTGAAAAAGTTGTGTCACTGTAAAATCGTAACACCTGTCTTGCAAAAGGAAGGCTGAATAGTAGGGAAACAGCGTAGAATTACAAAGGGAAAAATAGAAGTGGATATTAATGAACTGGAAAAATACTGTTACACTGACTCTTATTTTGATTTTGTTGCCCATGAATCCCAGGGTAGTATTTTAAGGAATAATTAATTTTCCACAAATATCAATACAGGTTTTGTTATTGATTTTAAACGGAAACCAGCCTGCCAGGTTCCACTGTAAAAATAATGGTTCAACAGCATTTTTTTCTGCTTCTCTGTTACATTAGGCACCTATGATGCCATGTGGTGCGCCCAAAAGCTGTGACAAATTATGGCCAGTGAATTTGGGCCCAGTGGTGCTGAAGGCAGTGCTGTTGACTCAATACTGGATATGACACCTGTGTGCCCTGGCCCCTTGCTGTGTGAGGTGGCTTCCACAGGGGCTGCAGGCAAGCTCCTTCTGGAGTTACTTGGCACTTAGATAACGATCACAGAATTTTGTGTGAAACAATAACCGTGGGCAAAGAGTTTGCATTTGTTTAGGCAAAAAGGCTACTCATTTCAACAGGCCACGGCAAAATATAGATTTTTTTTTTTTTTCTCTTTACATAGTACCTTCATGCATATTGATCACAGCCGTTATATAGCGTTCATCAAGTTTATTCTAGGAATTGAGAGCAAGTTTTTATAATATTCCTCACTTACAGGAAATAGTCAAAATCACATCTCTGGAAAAATTTTCTGGTAGTAAAATGATCTTTTCACTGAATCTTTTTTATTCCCCCTGTAGGATAACTTCAGTTTAAAAAAGCCTCATCTGCTACTGCATTAGCCAAATTTCAGTCATATTCTGGATTCTCCCTTGTGAAACAAGGATCTAAAACAATTATAAGGTTTTAGCATGTGTCACTAATCAACTGTAAGTTTTGCACATTTCTTGATATATGGAAGGTTATTAGTTACATGATTAGTTTGACTTTAGTATAGAATTCTTTAGCCTAATAACTCTGTGATAATGTTTAACGGCCTACTCTCATAGTCCTTAGGCTGTACGTGCCTCAATGCTAACATTGTACCTATGTGTAAATGGTTAATCAAGAGGAAGGCAGGCCCCATGAAAATTAGAACAAAGAAGAGTTAAGAGCAAGGACTGAGAAAGTAATGAGTACAGAGAAGATACCTTAACCTTGAGAATAGAAACATCCTAGCAGGAAAGCTCTAACAAGAC